>NW_011495018.1:24896528-24902444 GCF_000754665.1 Bison bison bison
TCTGTCTTTGTTTGCGAGGTCTGACAGTTTACTTTGCGCCATGATTGGGGGGAGCTGTGCAGAGCAGTGTAAGGTGGCTCCTGAGACTTGAGGCGTCATTAGAAACAATGCAAGGAAGAAGCGAGGCTTGCTGTTATTGTTGTTATCACCGGGGGCTCCTGCAGGAAAGAGGCCCTCGGAGAGAGCCCAGCTCTGCAGATGGAGCCAGCCGGAAAGAAACACGAATGCTTAGAAACAGAAGAGGTAGCAGAGAAAAACCTTGGAGACTAGCAGGATCCTATCTGGCCTTTTCGCCTAAGGCAGCGGTTCTCAAAGTGAGACCACAGGGTCAGCATTTGCAGCTTCACCAGGGAACTCATTAGAAATGTAAATTCCTCCCCCAACTCCAGATCGACTAAATCAGAAAATCTGGACGTGAAGCCCAGCAATCAGTTTTAACCGACCCTCCAGGTGACTCTGTTGCAAATGAAATCTGGAGAACTTGCCTTAGGGAATAAACTTAGCCCCCAGAGAGCATTTCCTCTCTCTGCTAAAAATCGAAGACTTAACCCAGCAAGTGAACTACATACAGAGTTAAAATCAGAATTCAAGGCTCCTGCTTCCTGTCCAGTGATCTTTTGATGAGTCTAATCCAACACCAAGTGAAGGCTGTCCATAAGAAAAATTAGAGGAATCATTCTTAAGCATCCCATCTGTTACGGAATTGCTCCTGAAATCCCACTGTGTCTTAAAATACAGAAATTTCATTTCATTTTAGGCATTGTGTTCTATAATAATAGGCACTTAGGAATGATGCCATCTTTTATACATTTTTGGAGACAATCATCTAATTGATTTTTATTTTTTGTCTCATCAAAGCAAATGATATATTTTTCTAGAATGAGTAATTAGACGTTCAGAACAAGCCTGGTCACATATACTGGCTTGCTATCAAATGGCCATTTCCAGTTTTGACCCTGCTGTGGATTAACAGTCACTCAATCAGCATTAGTTTATTAAGAGCCTTCCATCTGCATAGAAATGTGCTGGGCTTAGTATTATACATAACTAAACACAAGACCTCTGTCTTCCAGGAAATTTGGATTTATTCAGGTGAAAATGTCAAAAGATATTCCAAACTATATCCAAAGATAAATGATATGGTCTAGACTGGAAATCCAACAAGAGGTCCCTAGAAGTCCTTATTTTCACTTGGTTCTAATTGGAGAACTAGACTGTAAGTTCTCTTTTTTCTATGATATAAACATTACCTTCTGAAATGATTCTTCCAATGCTCTGTTATGTTATTCATGCATTTTCTCACTTGCTTCTACCTAAGAGTTTTGATTCAAGTCTACCATTTATTGCAATTGCATTTCAGAAAACAAAAGAGCAGCTCTCACCCTAAAAAAAAAAAAGTGAGGGTGGGGGGTTTGAGAGTGGTATATGCAGGTAAATCTGCATGAAGCAACTGAGACTCATCTGTAACAGGAAATGGAACAAGATGTGCTTTCCCCAGTCCTCTGGGGAAATCATTCAAATATACCACTTATCAAACTCCAATAATGTTCCTGCTTCTGCCTGTTTGCTTTGATGAAGCTGATAATAACAGAAATCTACATTTATTTGCATTTTTCTACTAGAAGTCACCGAAGCATCCCAGAACATCGTTTTTAAGTGCAAATGCCTATAAGTGGCAAAAATATACGATGTCACATAAATGCAGGCAGGAGAATTCAAAAGTGGGATTCATTTCAGGAGTGAGCTGTGAGCTTGCTCTCCTCTTCTTGGTGTCCTGATCTGGAAAACAACATGCAGAAGTGTGTGTAAATACACATGGGAAGTTTTTCTTCCAAGCAATGTAACGGAAAGGTCATTATTATCCCTATTTTATCATATAACAGACTAAAAGATGAAACATGCCCAGACTTTACATGGGAAAATGACATTAGAGTTCCTGACTTAAATCCCATGTTCTTTGCTCTTACCATATTAAATATCTAAGGCAATGTTCCAGTTTATCTCTAATTCCTGAGCTGAAATAGGAGTGAATCTTCTAAAATTATGGTATAGGTTACTGATTGCATGGACTAATACAGTGCATTATTTATATATTATTGACTTTTTCAAAATTATTATTTCTTTAAAATTATTATTATTGTTGTTATAAAATTGAAAGTAATATGAAGACAAATCTAAGGCAATGTAGTATATATGGTAATCATTCTTGAATTCCAACCTCAGTGACTTTATCTGAAAGCAAGCAAAATTATGCTTTTATAATAAATTCATGTAGGGATAAGGGTGCCATACACAGTGTTCTGCAACTGGTTGCTTTGTATGGATACTTGTTTTGCTGTTGTTTCGTTTTGTTTTTATCTTAGCAATATGTCTTGAACATCATTTCATACCATCCTACCTATCACTCTGATTATTTTCGGTGGTATAGAATAACACACTGTATGGGCTGTATTTTAATTAGTCTTTTTTCAAGTATTTTACTGTAACACAAAATGCTGCAAACATCCACCTTCAAGACGTTTAGAAACTTGAGTATCTTTCTTTTTGAAGTTTATAGCAGACATAATGTGTTCAATTTTCACATTGCGGCAACTGTTGTTTCATGATTGACTCTCTCTGAGAAAGTCTTTGAATATTCTTAGATTTTGGAAGCTTTCATTTTACTCCTAGAGGAACAAAACAGTCATTAACCAAGAGGACAATGAAAGGATAAAAAATGCAGAGAAGGGCTTTTTTTCCTGAGTTTTAATCTCTTCATGATGACAGGGGTCAACTGTGGGAGAACAGAACATTGTAGACATATATCTGATTATTATTATGAGTAGAGATATGCTACATTTTCTTTTAGGGCCATTTGAACACCATCCAACAGATAAAAATGATGCCAATAAGTCTATATTTTTAAAAGCCATACAAAATATCCTGCAATCAAGTCTTTGTCAGTGTTAAAAGAACTACCTCAATGAATGATGCAAAAATTTTTCTATCACCTAAGTTTTAAGTTAATTTTTATTTTTTATCAAGATGATTTACCTATCTAGAGTAGAATTATCCTGTTTATTTTGCACTCTCCCATCTTTATATAAATAATAATAGTTTATTGTGATTTTTTTAGTGTCTTTTTAAATTTTATACATATCTGGTTTCTTACAGTTAAACAGCTAAGGATTTTTAGTTCTATTCCTCAAACCTCCCCAAACTTTTTACAGTCTTTCCTGTACCACCACTGCTGAAATCCTCCCAATATAATTTCATCACTTTTGGAGAGCCTTAACCAAATGTTGGATTTTTCACTATTATAATTATTCGCACATTTACTGCAAAACCAGAGTGTATATGATTACATTTTTCTTTCTGGAATCCTTTCTGTCTTTCCTTTGTTCAATAATGGCCATCTTCCCCCTTAACTTCCTATGTTCTCTTACCAACTTGTCCTTGTTTTCTCTTTAAAATATTCTGAGAGAGTTGTCAAATGCCTATAAATGTTTTTGTCCAAATGCTCAATATTTCCAAAAACAGCCTCAGTTCACATTTATTGTTTTCCTTGAAGTCAACCCTCTTGCTGTTCCTCAACTTCCTGCTTCGATCTAAACTGGCTGTTTTCTCAGTGGACATGGGGTTAATTTTTCGCTTCTCATTTGGTTGAAATTTCCTGTCTCTAGATCCTAAGTCCCATTCTTTTTCCTTTGTGTTGCTGAGTACACTGTGCTGTTCTCAGTCACTCGATTGTGTCTTTGCGACCCCATGGACTGTAGCCCACCAAGCTCCTTTGTCCATGGGATTCTCCAGGCAAGAATACTGGAGTGGGTTACCATGCTTCCTCCAGGGGATCATCCCAACCCAGGGACTGAACCCAGGTCTTCCACATTGCAGGTGGATTCTTTACTGTCTGAGCCACAAGGGAAGCCCAAGAATACTAGAGTGGATAGCCTAACCCTTCTCCAAGGGAACTTCCCAACCCAGGAATCGAAATGGAGTCTCCTGCATTGCACTAGCTGGTAGCTTTCTAAGAAACAGTGCTTGGAAGTACACTTTCTGAGTCTTTTTACAATATAGAATATATCAGTTATACCTTGAACCAATAGTGGTGGCTGGTGGGTGGGGTGAAGAACTCAAGTTTGGAAATAACTTCCTGTGAGTATTTGGCAGGCATAACTCTGCAGTCTCCTGGCATGCAATGCTGGAAGTCTGATGCCATTCTTACTCTTGAAAATTTGGAAACTTCATTCAGCTACTGGTATTGCAATAAGGCATGATGAGGGGGCTTGGTGTGGATTTTTTTTTCACCCAATGACCTCTTTCAGTGATGAAGACACATACCTTCCTATTATGGGAATTTCCTTTATGACTTATTAGATAATTCCTTAGGCTTTATTTCATTGATTCTCTCTTTCTGGGGGATTTTTGTTTAAATTCTGCCTTCCTTTATTGATTAGGGGAAGGGCTTCCTTTTTTTTTTTTTTAAGCTTATTTTCATTATCCCTACTCCCATTAATAGCACTGTTTTTAATTTCAAGTCATTAGCATGTTCTCTTAGCTCTCTAAAATAAATAAAAATCAATAATATTTTTGACATATCATTCTGTTCCCTGTGTTGAATCAATTTTTCTCAACTTTCTTTTTATCAGTTTCTATTGAAGCTTCTCCTGGAGTATCTGGAGTATCTGGTACTGCTTGGCTCTCAGTTTGTACTGTAGACTAAGGCATTACAATAGCTAATAGAATCTCCAGATGCTGATGCCAGGGGAGTTCTTTCTAACTAGAGGACTTAACTGGAGAGTGATTGGATAGCCAGTCTAATTCTTACTATAATTCCTTCAAATACAAATATCTTCATTCTTTAGAGTTGTTCTATATCTTGTAAGAAAATGTCTCAGTCTTTTGCCTGAGTGCATGACGGTGTAATGGGTGGGTAATATATCTCACTGATCTTACACTAGAAACAGGCTAGGGTGAGTTATGATCCACTTTTCATGCTTTGCTAAATGCCCATATTTTCTTTCTGGTACCTCAACACAACTCACTACCAATAAGTTGTGAGACCTATGGTTAAAAAAAAAAAAAGAAAGAAAAAATATAATAGGTTCATTGTTTAAACAAAATATTATTAAGAATTTCAATACTATAGCAGCAAAGTATTAAACAAGTAAAGGGCCCTTGTGAGTATGAGATTCTCTGTTATCATATAGGTTGTACAATCATGAACGTGATCCAGACACACACACTGTCCCCAACTCTGCCTGGATCAGTTTCTCCAGAAAGGAATGAACATTCTGTCTTCTGAGGGGTAGGAATAGGGTAATTGTTTGGCTAAAAGACATGATAAGGAAAATCTGGAGGATGAATTTTAAGCCCATCCACAAGCTTTTCATATTAGATTAATACCTCATTCCCATTTTTCCATAGCATGATTCTTGGAAACACTTAGAATCTAGGCTTTTCAGAGTTCTATGGGAAAGCCATTTCTCACAATTTCATACATGGAGTTTTCCTCTTCATATGAGTTACTTTTCATCTTTTCATCTTTACCAACCTTGATGATATTTCTTATCGTGTCTCCTCTCCCATTCTGCTTGTGTTGTTGTGTTAATACCTTTGTGTTTTTAACTGTCATTTGGAGGGTATATCAAATGGAATACATATATATATACATATAAAGCATTTTGTTTAAGTCACCATTTTAACCAGAATCATGGTAGAGTTTTTAGTCATTTTTTTCTCCTTGTATTAATATAAGATAATTCATTTTACCCTCCAATTACTTCATATGTTTCCACCTTTTGCTAATAAAAGGATAAATTTTACTTTGCTGAGTCATTTAGTATTTTGAATTCTAATACATTTTGCTCTCAAATGCCCATTTCTATTGATACCTTTTCTTCCCAATCCTTAAAAAAAAAAAAAAAAAAAAAAAAT
>NW_011495018.1:24902544-24902993 GCF_000754665.1 Bison bison bison
CAGCTACCTGTTTAACCTGATCTACCTGAAACTAGAGCTATTATCTTATTTTTAGTCCCTATAATAATCCTACTATGAGATGAACCATTAATATATGGATCAGAAGGTAAGTTACTTGAAGGAGACCACATAGTTCATAAACAAGAAAGTCAGAATTCATAATTAAATCAACATGATGACACAATTTATAACCTCCTGTCATACTACTGTATTTGACTATAGACAAACCATTTCATCTAATTTCGATACCCAAGTTCTAATCTATGTGCTGCTGCTAAGTCGCTTCAGTCGTGTCCTACTCTGTGCAACCCCATGGACTGCAGCCTACCAGGCTTCTCCGTCCATGGGATTCTCCAGGCAAGAATACTGGAGTGGGTTGCCGTTTCCTTCTCCAATGCATGAAAGTGGAAAGTGAAAGTGAAGTCGCTCAGTCGTGTCTGACTCTAAGC
>NW_011495018.1:24903093-24928632 GCF_000754665.1 Bison bison bison
AAGCACATTTTCTGTAAAATAAAGTATACTATGTTGTATTCTTATTGACCCAAATATTTCAGGGCAGGGTATATCTTGTTCCAGCCAAATTGCTTCCTGAAGAAGAAAGATATTGAGTTTTTAATTGAAAAGCATTATAAAACTAGTTGTTTTGTATTAACTAACATATAATCAGTGGTTAACTATTTTCGATTGGTTTCAAGACAAAAGCCTCAAATTTAATTAGAACTCTAAGATACAGCCAAAAACTTAGTGATTGATAATCATTCTGATGAAACTGAAGCTTGAAGAAGTTGGAATATAGTAGAAAATCTTCAGTCTTAATGAAGGAATGGATTGTGTTGAGCTTACAGTATGCATATATATATATAGATATATATATAGAGAGAGATATATATATATATAGATACAATACCATTTTAAATGGGATTATTGGTTCAGACTGGAAACAATGCTATTTCACTGTGCCTTTCTAGAGCTTCACTTTAAATTAATACCAGTGTGCTGTGTTAGTGCCTAAGTGTCTAGCAGAGCTGAAGAGATAGTAAACTACGAAGAGAATTAATTGGACCAGATCCAAGTTCTCAATTATCTCACCCATCTCATAATCATAGAACCCAAATAAAATCCAGATCTCCCAACTGGTAGTGTACTAACCACCAAGTAGGAACCAAAACTGTCCAAGGTGATTTAAGATCAGGCCTCATCTACAGTGAGATAGATGTCTTGTCAAAAATCTGATAAAATATTCATAACCACAACTTATTTGACTCAGATGTCACTCAAGCCTAATTGTGGAATGGAAACTGGAAAGAAGGCTTTATGTTTTTATTTTTTGTGTGTGTGAATATTTGAAAAAAAAAAAAATTAAGCACTTTTCTGTCCTGTTTTATTTCCCTGGGACTATAGGAATGTCTTCACTGCATTTCTTAGAGTTGGGAAAATAAATGAGAATCTATGAAGAAATGTAATTCATTTTGTCAGACAACTATTTTGGAGGCAATTAAGATGTTCTACTTGCAGTTTGACCTGCTCTACCATGGCCTTTCTTGAGAGAGAGAAAGATGGATAGAAGTGGGATTCTGGAGTTAAAGATCTTATTAGCCCTGATCATAGAAAACTGAAGACTCTTAAGAGGTCATTCTTTGCATCTATCCACCTGACAATAGACCTCCCACGTTTATTCTCATGAAATTGAAGGTCACTGACTTTTAATCTTACAAAGTTAACTTGTCTCATTTCATCTATCCAACAATGGAAAATAATTCTAATTATTCTTAGCTCAACAGTTTTAAGTTGTATAGTGAATTTTTTTTATCTGACTTCTCTAATGAGTAGTATTCCACTGACAACATATATCTTCATGTTCTCAAAAGTAGAGTGAACTTGTGATAATGTATACAGAATACTAAACTAGCTGGAAATTCTAGTCTCTAGTTCAGGTCTGTGATCTACTTCTGTGTGGACTTGAATAAATTCCTTAGATTCTTTGAATTTCATTAACTATTCTCTTCAAATTGAGAATAATATCATTGGCTTACTTTTTAAACCTGAATTCATTGTGCTTCCTCTATGTCAAGCCTTCAGCTACCTGTTTAACCTGATCTACCTGAAACTAGAGCTATTATCTTATTTTTAGTCCCTATAATAATCTTACTATGAGATGAACCATTAATATATGGATCAGAAGGTAAGTTACTTGAAGGAGACCACATAGTTCATAAACAAGAAAGTCAGAATTCATAATTAAATCAACATGATGACACAATTTATAACCTCCTGTCATACTACTGTATTTGACTATAGACAAACCATTTCATCTAATTTCGATACCCATGCCCCACTGTCTCCTAGGAGTTTATTCAAACCATTGTCAGATGAAGGGTGAGCAGTGCACATTTTCTTAGTTTATATCAGCAAGAAGAAGCCTTCCCTATTAGCCAAAGCTCCTATTCTAACACCAGAATGTTGAGACCATTACAACTGGCTTTTCTCCTCCTGGGTTTCAGGACATCTCACAAAGACTGAACAGATATACACAGTTAGGACTTAGAGGGAAAGAGTAAGATTTGGGACAGCTTGCTCCTGTGGCTCAGACAGTGAAGAATCTGTCTGCAATGCAGGAGACCTGGATTTGGTCCCTGGGTTGGGAAGAGCCTTTGGAGAAGGGAAGGGCTACCTACTCCAGTATTCTTGCCTGGAGAATCCCCATGGACAGAGAAGCCTGGCAGGCTACAGTCCATGGAGTCGCAAAGAGTTGGGCATGACTGAACAACTAACACTTTTACCACTTCCAAAATCTATCATTAATGTTAGCACCTTTGTTAGGGGAACCATTGACTGAAACTGTCTGCCTTGGCCAGACACTATAGTAACCACTTGCATGAGTAACAGTAGCAGATCCTGGTAAGGAACGTAGAACTAACAAGCTGCCACCAGCTGGAAGAATTCAAGAAAGGTCTAAAGAAGAGAGGAGATACCAGACCATATGTCCTACCAAGCTCCCAGAATCTTCCTCTCTGGAATCCATCTTGGCTGAATGATATGCACGCCACCAGGAAGGACCCTGAGTCAGAATGATTGACCAGAAACAACCCTGAAACTAACCCCATCACCACAAAACCCGATACTTTCAGCAATGTGGAAGAGCAGTTCTCTTGGGTTCCCTCACCCTGCTGCTCTGGGCAATCCCTTCCCAATGAAATCTCTTACTCTGTCAACACATGTTTCTCCTCTGACAATTCATTTCTGAGTATTAGGTAAAAACCCGCTCTCGGGCCCTGAAAGGGATCCTCCTTCCTCTAACAGCTTCCTTGCCTTATCATGTAAGCATTGTTTTTGTTTGTTTGTTTTTTTTAACATTTGTATACCCAGACTACTGGATGATACAGTGCATTATTTCTCAACAAGCTAAATGCTGTTAGACAGCTACAGGTGGAGTGATGTGCTGGTAACCATAACCCATTCTAACTTTCTGCAAACACGGTGGACAATTCCTGGAAGTATTGACCTGGTACTACAAACAAAGACTTGAGGTCATTTTGGATTGAGATGTATGCATTTTTACAGATTAGACCTTCAAAACCGTCATCAAGTCATCTTACAGAGTTCAATTGCTGTTCAACTCTCCCCTCCCACCTTGGCATCCCTCTCAACCCCCAACTCCCAGGGTCTCCCCATCACTGTGTGGAACTGAAATCTCATCTCACTGAAACAAGCAGCCACACAGGCCCCTGGAAAGCCTGCGGATGTATTAAAGCTTGGTCTCTGCAGCACAGCCCTCAGGGTGTCTGTGCAGCTGTCAGGGTTGATGTGCTTTAATGGTTTTCTTGAGAGAAGCTGCCTGTGTGAAACAGTTGCCTCTTGAACTGGTCAAATACTTGTCACTGGTCTCTCCTGCTGTGTGAGGTGGGGTGACCCCTGACAGATGAATAAGAGCCTGGGTTAAAATAAAAATCATTCCTTTTGCCTTGCTCTTTTAAAGTGCTGTTCTGCAAAGGGCCCCAGGCTTCTCATCCTTGGCTGGGTTGCAACATTCCCCGTAATGAACTCCCCACATGAAATGAGGATGTATATGTGTCAGGCAAGAAGGCCTGCCCCTATTTTGGGAGAGCAGAGTGACAATGCTGCTTATTTATTCTGTATTACTGAAAAGGGGTGAAAGATGCCCCTGCAACAAAACCCCAGAAGAATTACTGGGGAGAAAGATAAAGCCCCAGAATAAATCCAATTTTATGGGATGATAAAGATGGCTAATCAAGGTGTTCTTTAGAAGAAAAGACGATAATCAAAGCATGCTGGGACTTATTTTAAGTTTGTTTAATCTATATATGTGAATTACAAATGTTGCCTGCCATATCAGTAAACAAAGGATGTTGCAGCAGTCAGCAACTACAGTCACCCTGATAGTCAGCCCCAGGGAGATTCAGGATGGGAAAGAACAGAATGCTGCCCTTAGATGGCAAAGGTGCATATCAAAGGAATGGTTTCAATGACCCCAGACTCTTGTATGTTCCCCAAAATAGGAAAGTGCTAAATTCATTGACTTGAGAAATCTGGTTGTCTTTAATTAATGGTAATCTGTTGATGTTCCAACTACATGATCTTTGTTGTGAAAATTCCTATATATCCTGGCTCCTTCCTTACCTCTTCTGAGCAGTCCCTCAGGGCTATCTGAGAAGCTGCCTCCTGAGCATAAGTCCTCAGCAAGTCCATTAAATAAAACATAATTCTCACCGCTTAGGATGTGCTTTTGTTGTTGTTGTTGTTCAGTCGCCATATATTTCCTCCCAAAGTCAGTGTTTACTGATTAGTTTCCTAATGAATTATGTAAAGGACACCAAAGCCCTATATAGGGAAGATCGGAGGTGAAAACTGAAGATGAAGTAGGGACAGGAGACCTGCCGTAGTATTAGAAGTGGCATTTAGAAGAACAGACTTGAAGAAGGGCAACGGATTAAAGGGTGTTGTCATGTTGTCGAGTCACTAAGTCACACCCAACTCTTTTGGACCCCATGGACTACAGCCCACCAGGCTCCCCTATCCATGGGATTTCATCCAAGCAAGAACCCTAGAGTGGGTTGTCATTTCCTTCTCCAGGGAATCTTCCTGACCCCGGGATTGAAGCTGCATCTCCCACACTGCAGGTGGATTCTTTACCACTGAGCCATCTAGGAAGCCCACAAGGAAAAAAAAATAATAATAATAACTGATGTATTATGTGGGTTTATTTTTGTTTCCTAGTTTTAGGGTCATAGTTGAGATCTTGCTTTAAACATTTTTTGCTTTAGTAGGTCCCAGGCATAGACCTAGTTTAGTTATTTTAACCAATGAACCATTTCAGGTAGTAAAGTCATTGGTCCATTTAGTCTGGAAACCGAAATAGGAGAATGGAAGCAAATACAAAGTTAAGGTAGCTAGTCAGGCTAGCTAAAACAAGAAGAAAAAAAAGCACTGCACCAACCAACCTTAGAACATATACATGGATTTTACTAAGAAATTTCTTCTAAATAGCCTTGTAGTTTAACGACAGTACCAACTGTTGCCAACAGCAATCACAATGGAGAAGGCTTTTGGTCATTATATATAATTTATATATTTCACACTTCTCTCGCATCAAAGTTGGAATGCTGTGAATATCTGGAAGTGTTAGAGGCCCATGGTTTTCTCTGGAGTATTTTGAGTTCATTTGTGCAACAATGAGCTGCTTTAGAGGATTTAAGATGTATTTTCAATTTAAAATATAGGTGGAAAATAACTTCTTTATTTTCCTCCTCTCTTCAGCAGGTCTGTGTTTGCTGGAAACCAATTTTTAATATTATAGATGTGAATCGGTTAAACTTTTAAATTTGGGGATTTCAATTATATGGAGATTACTTTGGATAAGCAAAACCTGACTGCAGGTAACAGTATTTGGTCTCAGCAGATTTTACAAACGAAAATAAATTAGGCTCATTTCATCAAATAGCTATTTCTTATTAAGTATCTTTATTTATTGGGAAATGATAGCATCTGCTAATCCATAACACATAAGGACTCTTGATAATCAAAACAGCAAAACATTTTTTAAAATATCATTTGCTAGAATATGATATTTTAAATGAGTTTCGGATTTAGCGGCTCAGTTTCACTTCCTGTTGTCTAACTGAGATCTCATCTGGGGTCTTCAATTTACTGATCTCAATTTTGGTGGGGGCGAGCATCTCTAACAATTTTATGCATTAAGATTTCAACAAGAAAAGACACGTATTAAAGGATTCCGTTTTCCCATGTACTGACACAGGTCTGGGGGCAGGTTGAGTGATGTTGTCTTAGACAGTAGGGTAAAGACTTTCCAGGGGGATCTGATGTAGACTGGTGTATTTAGGACTGCAAATTGTTTTTTGTTACAAGGAGGGCTACCATGCAGCAGCTGGAACCACAGGTTTTAATTAATCTGCACAAACAGTGGGCTTTGACAAATGATAACCATCAAATTAAACAGCTTTCTGGGGAGAAAATCTTCCAGTGTGACAGTATTGCTTTTGAGTTTTTTGAGGGATTATATCTAATAAGCTGTCATTGCATTTCTAAGGGCAGAAGCAGGGATGGAGTACATGTATTGAGGAGTGGGGGTGGGGTGGGATTTGAATGGGAGAATCATATAACACTGGAGCTGAATGGGACTTGGGGAATCATTTCCACAATCCCTCCCTTTTTAGGTCCAAAGAAGAAAGAGAACTGAATGGCAGAGAGATAGAAATAGAGAGAGGCAGAGAAAGATAGAACTAAAGCAAAGAGAGAGAAAAAATTCCTTGACATAGTTATTCTTTTATATCCATAAAATGACTGGTTATAGAGATGGGGGAAACTATATTCAGTACATTCTACTTACTAAAAATAAGATTATAGATAAAAACTTTAAAATCATAATAACAAGATTTTGAAGCTTCAAATAGCTGGATAGTCCACTAATCTGTTGTATCTATGATGTCTCCAGAAGTTTGACATGATAAAGTACCAATGACCTATGTCCTTCTGTGGGCAGGATTATTATCAAATGCATTGTTCCCAGGGATCTTTGCATCAAAATTTAACCTAAGTCATCAGATTCCAATATACATTGAAAGGGGGCATTACATGTATGTAGCCACTGTTCTCTGTATGTGGACTTCCCTGTAGTTTGACCTGAGTGGACTTTTAATAGTAGTATAAGCAGCCCAGCCTATTACGACTCTGCCCACACTGCTAATCTCTCTGACTTTCATATAAAATCAGAGAAGAAAGCCCCAGATGGCTGTTCCTCCTCCAGGGAGGAGCACACACTCCCCAATTCTGAGATGTGGGCTATGAGACAACATCAGTAAAAATTCTAATTGGTATTTTCCCACCTTCAGTCACTTCCTCAAACTCCAGATGGACCTTTCCATTTGTGAATGAAATCATTAGCACCTTTGCTAAGCTATAATCAAGTTGAAGGATAATGGCCAAAATCTCAAGTGGAAAATAAGCTCTTTGATAGGCCAAGGAGGATGCTCTAAAGGTACCACAATCTCTGTATCTAAACTTCCTTCCTTTCTTTCTTTAAATGTTAATTTTTACAAATTTTCTCAAATTTTTATTTCCTGAGAAAAGCAGAACCTTGGTGTATACCCAAGTATTTAAGTTAGCATTATTGTAATTCTTATTCCAATAATCCTATAGGAAGGATACAAATGTATTATTGGGTGGCAAATGTACTAACTAGAAACCAAGACACACAGCTTCAATGACTTGTTTTTCAATATTTCATTGTGTCAGGGCAAGTTCATCCTATGTGAAAAGTCATGGCTTTTGTTCTTAAGATGCGTATAAAATACAATTGCAACTCTTACAAGTTGTATTTTTCCCTCCTACAATCAGAGGAAGAAGGATATAGAGTATTCTGTAAAAAGGAGGAATGGCATTGGTGGGGGAGAGTATAGTAATTAGGGTCTGAGACCACTGATCTATAAGGCAGCACTAGATGAAAAAGGCAATCCAAGAAAGCATCTCTGGTTACCTCCTGTTTTTCATGAATACACCCATCCCATCCTATCACCCATGTCAAGAGATACTCACCGAGAATATATGCTACCCAATATTTGCGATAGTGCAAGCGTGTGATTGTATGCATGCACATACACACCCCTGTAGCTGCATCATTCACGTACGGAAAGATCCGCACGTCTTTCTTAGCAACATCCCACGTTCTGTGCCTTCCTAAAAGCCAAATCTGGCTTTATCCCACTCCCATGGAATTATCTTATTATCCCTTGGGTATTATGATGAAGAGCTAATAAAAGAGCTCTTTCACACACGTTGATGAATACTATGAAATACTGTCAGGACCTTCTGTAGCATTCATTCTGTGGCACCATTCCTAGAAGCTTTGGATTCATTAAGTTTTGAGAGGTATTAGAGAAGAAACATTTAGTTAAAATTGAGACCCAGAAGGACAGTCTGGCTCTTTCGTACTTGAGCTGACGATTGCTGCCCCCACCCCACTGGCAGGAAGGCAGCTAGTCATTCTTCATTCCTCATGCTTTGCTCAGTAAAGGGCATCCCTGGGGAGAGTTTGAAACCTGTACTGACAACAGGCAAAAGCCTTTAGCCGATTGTCGAACACTTGGAGATGGTACTTATAATTGAATGTGTGTGTGTATGTGTGTGTGAGAGAGAGAGAGAAAAAACTTGTTCCTGCCATAGAAAAGCAAAGAGAACTTTCCACTAGCAGAATTTCCATCAAGGCTTAAGCAAAAAGAACATGATACACAGTATCTTCTACCTCTTCTTAAAGACGTAGGTAAAATGCTTCCCACACTTTTCTGTGTGGTCAACCTCAGGTTTTGGGCTCCATCTTTAATCATATTCTGAAGCATTCTCAGAGCTGTTTTCATCTGTGAATAGTCAAGTGTCATTTTTATGGGAGTAGAATGGCTTACACCTCCCAGTCTGCCATCTTGCAGACATTAGTCTGTTATAAATTTGTAATGGTTATTTTAATGGCTATACAGTATTCCAAAATGCATTGCTACATATATTTTTGCTTATTTTCAGTATTACAAATAAAGGTGTAATGATCAAGTTTTTTTAAGATTCAGTAAAAACTCTGAATATAACTGTTAAATCAAAATCATTGAGATTTACTAAGTAAAATGCAGCTTTCACAAGCAAATTAAGCAATCATCAGTGAACAGAAAAATTAGAGGAATAATGCAGATAATAATGTAGATAAGGTGGTTTCAGAGAATTCACACTCTTTTTAAATGCAAAACTCAAATGTCTTCAAACGTTCCCTGCTATAAGTATCAACATTTACTGAAACTCTCCAGTTTATAAGAAGTATCAGTATCAGCTTCACTGCTTTGGATATATGTGACTAGACTTAAATAATAGCTATAAAATAAATTTTGAAGTTATTATTTTCAAAAACATAAAAAAATAAAATTATTACTTTCAAAAACCTATAGTAACTAACTTTAAACAAATATTTCTGGGTAAAATCCTGGTGGATCCTAATTACTTGATAGCTAGTTATAAATAACAGTACTTTGTACACAACTAATTAGTGAATTTGAATCCTTAAAAATAGTTGGTTACTTTCAGTGGGTTAAATATATCTCTATACAATATCACTTATACTAAAGTACTCAGCAAAACTCTTCTTCCAAGCAAGAGTCTACGATAACTTTGAGCCTGAGCTAAGTCAAATGACAACTCACCACTTAGAAGAGGCAGGAAAATTAATATTTCTCAGTATGGTACAATGAGAGGAGGGAGGATGTATAATTATTTGCTTCCTAAGTGACTTTTATTTTTTATTTTCATATTTAACAAACACAAGTTCTGAAGCTTGGCTGCTTTTCCTGCTCTCATTTTGCCCTGGATATTTCCAGGACCCTGTTGTGATTGACATAGACTCAGAGAGCCTTTGCTTCTAAAATCTACACCTGTTATGCCTTCTATAATTATCATACCTCAAGTAAGTTTAATCTATCGCCTATTAGAGCCAATAAAAATTGCAATAAATATTGGGGAAAAGACAGTTGAACTTCAACTCATGAGGTCCACTTAGTAAATGCAAAAAGTGACCTTTATTTCCATGTTGGTCCAAAGTAGTGAAAAATGTTACCTTATGTAAGTCAGTGGGATAGTCTCATCTCCTTCCTTCTTGGGTACTGATGCTAACATGTTGTGAACATAAAACGTGGCCCTGTATATAGCTATATAATATAGTATAGTAAAATGGCATCAGAAGTGAGATTATCCTCAAAATGCATGCCGTCTGCTTCCTTTGATGATGATGGTGGTGATAAAGACAATAATCATTATTAAGTACATACTGTCTTCATGGCACTCATTTAAGTGCTGTATGTGATTTTTCAGTCTTTAATGCTCACTAGCCTAGGAGAAGGCAATGGCAACCCATTCCAGTGCTCTTGCCTGGAAAATCCCATGGATGGAGGAGCCTGGTAGGCTGCAGTCCATGAGGTCGCTAAAAGTCAGACACGACTGGGCGACTTCACTTTCACTTTTCACTTTCATGCATTGGAGGAGGAAATGGCAACCCACTCCAGTGTTCTTGCCTGGAGAATCCCAGGGATGGTGGGGCCTGGTGGGCTGTCATCTATGGGGTCCCACAGAGTCGGACACAACTGAAGCGACTTAGCAGCAGCAGCAGCAGCAGCCTATGAGACCAGTGATTTTTCTATGCCCATTTACAGATCAGGAAACAGTTTTAAGCTAACATTATATAGATGTTGTGAGGCATAGTCTGGGTTGGATCCCAGGCATTCCATGAGGGAGGGAGAAGGAGAAAAGAGGAAAAAAGCAGTCTGGTATCTCTTCTTATATAGGCATTACTACCATCATGAAGGCCCCACCCTCATGACTTCATTTAAACCTAATGTATGCATCAGGGTTCTCCAGAGAAACAGAACCAGTAGTCTACCTCTCTCTCCTTTTATATGTTCCAACCATATCTTGCATGAAATATTCATTCAAGATGGATAAAGCAATATTTAGAGGCAAGATACTGTTTTCCTATTATTTGGCATCAGGCAGATGGAAATTCTCCAGACCAATGGCACAGTTCTGCCTAAATTCTCAGGTGCCAGCACCAGGGATAGAGGAGGATCTATCAGGTTTCTACACCCAGCTGTGCAAAAGAAGGGAGACTTTCTATACTTTAACAATCACTTATGTGGAAATCTTTAATGGCATCAACAAAAGCCCACCTCTAACATTTGTCATGTTCTCTAACAAGTTTGCAATTTAATCAATAAAATTTATTTCTGAAATTGTTCATTAGTGAAGCATTTGCTTTCTGCTGGAATATGAATAAGAAAAATGCTTGAAGTAATGCACTTCCTGATTAGATGGTTAGCTCAGTACTCTGAGAGTATGAATTCCTGTTGAAATTAAAGAAACCAAGTTGCTGCTTTAAAAGAAGCCACGCATATAATATCAAAAACATACATACGCACATAATACTGTACTGTCACGTTCAAGAAAAGATGAACTACAAAGCAAGGAATGCTACTCATAGTTCTAGGGAGCATTTGATGATATAATATATGTAAACATTTACCATAGCAGCTAGTACAAATAATACTCAAACTTGAGAGGTTTTCGTATTCCACTGAAGAGAAGACATTGATTTTGAGATGCACCAGTGTTCTGTATATTTGAGGAAGAAAACCCAAACAGCCCCACATGGGGAGATTAGTAAGAAATGGTGCTTAAAACCATACTATAAAAGGACTTTATGCTCCTTGAAAGAGTAACTGGCAGGAAACCTACCATGCAAAAAGAGACCACAAGGAAGCCTGCATGTCTCAAATGTAGGAAAGGAAAATCTCCTCTGAATATTTTTTTCTAGCCAAGTATATATTCATTCAGGTCTAAAGACTAACAGTGTAGTTCCAAAGACTGAATTTAATTTAAAGACATCTCTTGGGTGGGTAGTGGCCAACCTAAGGGACCGACAGAAGCCACTGTAAATTCTCTCTGAAAAAAAAACAAAACAATTTCAATTCAGGCAGAAGGCAGGCAGCAATTGTAAGATACTGCTAATCTTAAGGCACATTCTAATTCCAGAGAAATGAATTAACGTGAAAATATGAGCATATTATAGCCAATGAAAATACGGTTAATTTATTACTTCATTTACTCACTTGAATTAAAGGATCTCTACTCAATGGCTTTCCTTTCAATGGGCACTGCAATACTATAAAACAGTTGAGTAGATTCTACTACTACTACTACTACTACTACTAAGTTGCTTCAGTCATGTCTGACTCTGTGCGACCCCATGGACTGCAGCCTACCAGGGTTCTCTGTCCATGGGATTCTCCAGGCAAGAACACTGGAGTGGGTTGCCATTTCCTTCTCCAACGCATGAAAGTGGAAAGTGAAAGTGAAGTCGCTCAGTTGTGTCCGACTCTTAGTGACCCCATGGACTGCAGCCTACCAGGCTCCTCCATCCATGGGATTTTCTGGGCAACAGTACTGGAGTGGGGTGCCATTGCCTTCTCCCTGAGTAGATTCTGGGTATGGTTAAGTAATGTTTGACTGTTTATATTTATTGTGCCAAAGAAACTGTAGAAGGAGATAATTTCAAAACTCCCTTCCAATACCTCACTACCATCAAACTCACCTGGTTCAAAGAGAAAGGCTTTTCTTTTGTTCACTTATCATCAATCTTCTCTAATGGAAAAGAAACCCTTTGGAGAGCAGGCCTCTGGGAAGCCTTTTTTATAAAATTAAGTTCTTTCAGGTTCATTCTTTGATTCTCAGTAGATCTCTAGCAGATGTTTCTGTACCTCTGAAGTATTATTGCTGGAGTTTTAACTTGATTAAGCTGTCACTCAAGATTGTTGTTTATATCATCGATCCAACATCAAAAAGCTGCCATGCCATGGATCTGATATCAGAAACTTTTGGAATGACAGCAGGAGCAGATGGAGTATTACATCCTGAATGCTCATCTCTAAATCACTCTAAGGTTTCCTCCTCTGGAAATAAATCAGGGCTAGCTGTGGGAAACTCAAAGCCTCAGATTAAGCCCAGGACATATACAGAGAAAATCGAATAAATTTTTTGAGTTGGGAGGTATTCTGAACTGGTAGGCTTCTCAAAGTTGCATTTGAAAACTATCAGAGTACTTTGTCATTTTTTTTTTATTTCTAATAATTTTAGATTCAGAAAAAGTTGCAAATATCATGTAGAGTTTCTAGAAACCCCTCACCAAGTTTTCCCCTGTGAACTTAAAGTAAGGCACATGACACATGTGTTGTGAGTTGAAGCTTTATTCTTGGTCTTGCTGAAAACTATAGCTGGTGAGACCATTTAGCTCAAAGAAAACTGCCCTAAAGAGATTAGGGAGAAGCCAGTTTGTGCATGATTTTTGGCTAGGGAATAGATGCAGTCAAGCATACTTCTTGGTAAAGACTACTGCTAATCACTAAGAACAGATACCTCAAATTAATAATTTTAGTACTTTTCTATGTACAAAAGATGCAAGAATATGGGGTCATTAAAATTCTTAAGATACATATCTATCTAAGTGTCCTGCTTGTCAAAGCACAGGGCACCTCATTCTGTTATCTTAATTTCCTCTCAGAGTGCACTGCTAATCAGAGACTGTAGTGAGCTAAGACTTAACCCTTAACAAATAACCTACTATATAGCACAGGGAACTCTATTTGGCGCTCTGTAATTACCTATATGCAAATGGAGTTTAGAAGAGAGTAGATATATGTATAAGCATGGCTAATTCATTTGGTTGTACAGCAGAAACTAATGCAACATTGCAAATTATACTTCAGTAAAAATTTAAAAATTAAAATACATTTTAAAAATGACTTAATCTTTGTAGTACTTGGTGGTGAATGATGCTCTGTTCTTATCTAAAGTTAACATCTTAGTCTAACGTTTGTTAGAACTAAGAAACAACATTGATATATTTGAACGGTTTTAACTTTTTTCAAAATCTTTTAAAAATACACTGTGAAGCTCCAGACATTATATGAATGCACATGAAATTATACCAAGCTTTGTATGAAAGCTAAACTGAATTTATTTTTCACTTTGTTTATGCTATCCCTACCCTACTCACTACCTCTTACTAAAATGTAGATAAAAAAAATCTTAATTCTGTCAAGGCCAAATTTAAGGCTCAGTTCTTCCATGTTCTGTTCCCACTGCTCTGGATTTATTCATCCCCAAACTCCTATTATGTATACTAGGTGCTACATAAATTCAGACTCAGTCATATTTCTGATTTGCATAAATACATTTTTATTCATAAATATATTATAAACAGAGTTTGAAATATAAAAGACCTGAGTTTGTATCCTGATTCTTTCATCATCCATAGCTATGTGATCTTGAGCAAGTAGGACTAATATTATTGTCATCTGTCTGATAAGATATGCTAATATTAAATACTTTTTTACATAAGCTGCTTAGCATAGTCCTTGGGACATAGTACCGAGACAATAAGTATTAGCTATAACTACTAACACTGCTACTTCTATACAAAGCAGGGGTCCATGAATTATGACCCATGGGTCAAAACAGTCCCACTGCTCATTTTGGTATAATCCATGAGTTAAAAATAATTTCAACATTTTTGAATGATTGGAAAAAAATGAAAAGATTATTTTGTGACAATTAAAAATTATATGAAATTCAGACTCAATGTTCACAGATCATTTATTTCAACCTGTTCATTGGTTCAGAAATTGTCTGTAGCTGCTTCTGAGCTGCAATGGCAGAGTTGAGTAGTTGCAACAGATACCCTATGGCCCATAAAGCCTTAAATATTTACTATCCGGTCATTTACAGAAATAGATTACCAATCCTCGCTGTAGAAGTTCTGTTTACTGTCCCTCATTTGTTCTCTATAGAAGTATGACAATGCCATATTGGTTTTTTAAATTTTATTTTATTTATGTATTTATTTTTAGCTATGGACTTTACCTAAAAGGAACTCTCCTTGTTCCGTGAGAGGATAACTAGGTCAAAACACCACTCTAAACCAAAAGTTCTTTATCTTTAAAATGGGATAATAATAACCTATCTTGTAGATTTAATGAGGATTAAAATGGCAGAAAGTGAAGAGGAACTAAACAGCCTCTTGATGAGGGTGAAGAAATAGGAGAGTGAAAAAGTTGGCTTAAAAACTCAACATTCAAAAAACTAAGATCATGGCATCTAGTCCCATCACTTCATGGCAAATGGAAGGTGAAAAAGTAGAAGCATTCACACACTTTATTTTCCTGGGCACCAAAATCACTGCCGACAGCAACTGTAGCCAGGAAATTGAAAGACTCTTGCTCTTGGAAGGAAAGCTATGACAAACCTAGACAGCATATTTAAAAGCAAAGACATCACACTGTCAACAAAAGTCCATATAGTCAAAGCTATGGTTTTTCCAATAGCCATGTATGGACGTGAGAGTTGGACCATAAAGAAGGCTGAGGGCCAAAGAATTGATGCTTTTGAAATGTGGGGCTGGAGAAAACTCTTGAGAGTCCCTTGTACAGCAAGGAGATCAAACCAGTCAATCCCAAAGGAAATCAACCCTGAATATTCATTGGAAGGACTGATGCTAAAGGTAAAGCTCTGATATTTTGGCCACCTGATGGGAAGAACTGACTCATAGGAAAAGACCCTGCTGGTGGGAAAGATTGAAGGCAGTAAGTAAAGAGGGCAGCAGAGGACAAGATGGTTAGATAGCATTATCGATTCAATGGATACAAATATGAGCAAACTCTAGGAGACAACGGACAGGGAAGCCTGTTGTGCTGCAGTCCATAGGGCTGCAAAGAGTTAGACACGACTTAGTGACTGAACAATGACAACAAATAAAACTGCATGTGAAGTGCTTGTCAATGTTTCAGTCACAAAGTGCTGAGCAAAGAGTTTGTTTTGCTTGAACCCTTCCCATCTGATTTCTCTAGATAATGGAAAATCCTTATCAGAGAGTTCAACCCTCAGACAGCATTCTCTTAAGCTGAACTTCACACTCTAACAAATGCCAAACCAGGTTTCTGATATGTAGAGACACTAAGAGGCTGATTAAATATAGGTTCTAGTACAATGCTGGGCAGAAGGTAATATCTCAATTATTATTCACTGGTTAAATCATTCTCACATCCAAGTGGCTAATGAGGGACTAATTGATAGAAAATATCTGCTTCTTATGTTAACTGATGTTAGTATGGTTCTTATTTTATCCTGATCACACACCTGAGACACTTGTGTCTATTTAATTCTGGGATTTGCAGAAGACTTAATAATGTTTTGCTATTTCAGATCAGATCAGTCGCTCAGTCGTGTCCGACTCTTTGCGACCCCATGAATCACAGCACGCCAGGCCTCCCTGTCCATCACCAACTCCCGGAGTTCACTCAGACTCACGTCCAT
Organism: Bison bison bison; assembly: GCF_000754665.1. Classification (NCBI taxonomy): domain Eukaryota; kingdom Metazoa; phylum Chordata; class Mammalia; order Artiodactyla; family Bovidae; genus Bison; species Bison bison. The sequence continues at coordinate 24,919,027 of NW_011495018.1, forward strand.
TGAGTCAGTGATGCCATCCAGCCGTCTCATCCTCTGTCATCTCCTTCTCCTCCTGCCCCCAATCCCTCCCAGCATCAGAGTCTTTTCCAGTGAGTCAGCTCTTTGCATGAGGTGGCCAAAGTACTGGAGTTTCAGCTTTAGCATCATTCCTTCCAAAGAAATCCCAGGGCTGATCTCCTTCAGAATGGACTGGTTGGATCTCCTTGCAGTCCAAGGGACTCTCAAGAGTCTTCTCCAACACCACAGTTCAAAAGCATCAATTCTTCGGCACTCAGCCTTCTTCACAGTCCAACTCTCACATCCATACATGACCACAGGAAAAACCACGGCCTTGACTAGACGAATCTTTGTTGTCAAAGTAATGTCTCTGCTTTTGAATATGCTATCTAGGTTGGTCATAACTTTCCTTCCAAGGAGTAAGCGTCTTTTAATTTCATGGCTGCAGTCACCATCTGTAGTGATTTTGGAGCCCAGAAAAATAAAGTCTGACACTGTTTCCACTGTTTCCCCATCTACTTCCCATGAAGTGGTGGGACCGGATGCCATGATCTTTGTTATCTGAATGTTGAGCTTTAAGCCAACTTTTTCACTCTCCACTTTCACTTTCATCAAGAGGCTTTTGAGTTCCTCTTCACTTTCTGCCATAAGGGTGGTGTTATCTGCATATCTGAGGTTATTGATATTTTCCCGCTTGTGTTTCCAGCTTCTTGATTCCAGCCTGTGTTTCTTCCAGTCCAGCATTTCTCTTGATGTACTCTGCATAGAAGTTAAATAAGCAGGGTGACAATATACAGCCTTGACGTACTCCTTTCCCTATTTGGAACCAGTCTGTTGTTCCATGTCCAGTTGTAACTGTTGCTTCCTGACCTGCATACAAATTTCTCAAGAGGCAGGTCAGGTGTTCTGGTATTCCCATCTCTTGAAGAATTTTCCACAGTTTATTGTGATCCACACAGTCAAAGGCTTTGGCATAGTCAATAAAGCAGAAATAGATGTTTTTCTGGAACTCTCTTGCTTTTTCCATGATCCAGCAGATGTTGGCAATTTGATCTCTGGTTCCTCTGCCTTTTCTAAAACCAGCTTGAACATCAGGAAGTTCACGGTTCACATATTGCTGAAGCCTGGCTTGGAGAATTTTGAGCATGACTTTACTAGCGTGTGAGATGAGTGCAATTGTGCGGTAGTTTGAGCATTCTTTGGCATTGTCTTTCTTTGGGATTGGAATGAAAACTGACCTTTTCCAGTCCTGTGGCCACTGCTGAGTTTTCCAAATTTGCTGGCATATTGAGTGCAGCACTTTCACAGCATCATCTTTCAATTTGAAATAGCTCAACTGGAATTCCATCACCTCCACTAGCTTTGTTTGTAGTGATGCTTTCTAAGGCCCACTGGACTGCACATTCCAGAATGTCTGGCTCTAGGTCAGTGATCACACCATCGTGATTATCTGGGTCATGAAGATCTTTTTTGTACAGTTCTTCTGTGTATTCTTGCCATCTCTTCTTAATATCTTCTCCTTCTGTTAGGTCCGTACCATTTCTGTCCTTTATCGAGCTCATCTTTGCATGAAATGTTCCTTTGGTATCTCTGATTTTCTTGAAGAGATCCCTAGTCTTTCCCATTCTGTTGTTTTCCTCTATTTCTTTGTATTGATCACTGAAGAAGGCTTTCTTATCTCTTCTTGCTATTCTTTGGAACTCTGCATTCAGATGTTTATATCTTTCCTTTTCTCTTTTGCTTTTCGCTTCTCTTCTTTTCACAGCTATTTGTAAGGCCTCCCCAGACAGCCATTTTGCTTTTTTGCATTTCTTTTCTATGGAAATGGTCTTGATCCCTGTATCCTGTACAATGTCACGAACCTCATTCCATAGTTCATCAGGCACTCTATCTATCAGATCTAGGACCTTAAATCTATTTCTCACTTCCACTGTATAATCACAAGGGATTTGATTTAGGTCATACCTGAATGGTCTAGTGGCTTTCCCTACTTTCTTCAATGTCAGTCTGAATTTGGCAATAAGGAGTTCATGATCCAAGCCACAGTCAGCTCCTGGTCTTGTTTTTGCTGACTGTATAGAGCTTCTCCATCTTTGGCTGCAAAGAATATAATCAATCTGATTTAGGTGTTGACCATCTGGTGATGTCCATGTATCGAGTCTTCTCTTATGTTGTTGGAAGAGGGTGTTTGTTAAGACCAGTGCATTTTCTTGGCAAAACTCTATCAGTCTTTGCCCTGCTTCATTCCATATTCCAAGGCCAAATTTGCCTGTTACTCCAGGTGTTTCTTGACTTCCTACTTTTGCATTCCAGTCACCTATAATGAAAAGGACATCTTTTTTGGGTGTTAGTTCTAAAAGGTCTTGTAGGTCTTCATAGAACCGTTCAACTTCAGCCTCTTCAGTGTTACTGGTTGGGGAATAGACTTGGATTACTGTGATATTGAATGGTTTGCCTTGGAAACGAACAGAGATCATTCTGTCATTTTTGAGATTGCATCCAAGTACTGCATTTCGGACTCTTTTGTTTACCATGATGGCCACTCCACTTCTTCTGAGGGGTTCCTGCCCACAGTAGTAGATACAATGGTCATCTGAGTTAAATTCACCCATTCCAGTCCATTTCAGTTTGCTGATTCCTAGAATGTCGACATTCACTCTTGCCATCTCTTGTTTGACCACTTCCAATTTGCCTTGATTCATGGACCTGACATTCCAGGTTCCTATGCAATATTGCTCTTTACAGCATCGGACCTTGCTTCTATCACCAGTCACATCCACAGCTGGGTATTCTTTTTGCTTTGGCTCCATCCCTTCATTCTTTCTGGAGTTATTTCTCCACTGATCTCCAGTAGCATACTGGGCACCTATTGACCTGGGGAGTTTCTCTTTCAGTATCCTATCGTTTTGCCTTTTCATACTGTTCATACTGAAGTGGTTTGCCATTCCCTTCTCCAGTGGACCACATTCTGTCAAATCTCTCCACCATGACCCGCCCGTCTTGGGTTGCCCCACGGGCATGGATTAGTTTCATTGAGTTAGACAAGGCTGTGGTCCTAGTGTGATTAGATTGACTAGTTTTCTGTGAGTATGGTTTCAGTGCGTTTGCCCTCTGATGCCCTCTTGCAACACCTACCGTCATCGTACTAGGGAAAGTGCTATGTGCAAAGGATAAAACAATGAGCTCAAACAGACATGATGGACCTTACAGTCTGGTAAGAAAACAGGCATGATTGATATGTTACACATGGACATGCTACTGTGTCCCTAAGTTAAATGTTGTGGGGGGGGGGAATATATATATATATATATATATAAAGGGAGCTATGAAAGCATTTGAGTCTGTCAAGAGCGTCAGTGAACTGTGAGTTGGAGTTGATTATGCTGCAAGTGGGACAATTTAGAGTAGAAAGAACATTATATAAAAGATGCCCGGTGTAGGGCAAGGGGTGGAGGACTCAAGTCACTTAAAGGAGGTGCTAGTCATTGATGGAAATGGACATGTGACCAGGGCCTGGACCAAGTATTAGATTGCTCTTTTTTGATCATAAAAGCAATTGATATCAGGTACTGCTATCATCACTCTGGGTGTCTCTGTTGTAAGTAAGAAGAATCATTTATGTAATACATATTTAATAAATACCTCCTGTGTGTCAAGTATGTCCCTGTTCAGGCACCACTTGCCGGGGTCCAGCCCCGGTGGATCCAGGGAACTTGAAGAGGGGACGGCGTTGCCGTTGGTCAGGAAACAATTGCTTAATTAAATGTCAACTAGAAATATACAGAGTAGTTAAGTAAGGATAGCTCAGTAAGGAAAATTTAGTGTAGAAAAGAGGCTGAATAACTTGGTTTACATGGAAAACCAATAAAACTCTGAGACAAGGAGTTTATGTCACTTACGCAGGCGTCCTTCCGTTCTCCCGAAGGAGGGGAGACACTAAGGCCTCCCCGGTCGGATCTTAGAAGTCCAGGCAAAATTAGTAGGCTTGACGAGCCTCCATGGTCCAGATGGGAATTCAGCCAGAAAGTGAGAGAAAGAACGACATGAGGAGACCAGTCTTTCGAGGAACTGATCCAACTCTTTATTTTCCAGGGTCCGCTTTTATACACAGAGATGTAATACAAAAGTCACGTGGGGTCAGAAGTCCTGACTTTTATCAAAATCAGGTGCTTCATACAAATGTAAACAAAGGTCTTAGGGGTGTTACATCATCTTCTGGCCAAGGGGCCTGTTAATCATTTATGACCCTCTCCCTGTGATAGTGGTCAGTCAACCAGAACGCTTTATTTTTCCAGGGGTGATTATTCTTAAAACAGAAGCCACCTTCTGAAGGCGCCAGATAAGGTTACATTCCTACAGGGTGAGGTTGCAGTGGGTTTTAATTAAGGAAAGAATTTGCTTAGCCTAAGGTCTAACGTGATTAATATCAAAGGTTAATGCTTAGTTCTTCTGTATATTCATTAATGTGTATAAGGGCAGGGGATGTGGAGACTTAGCAGCAAACATTGGCTCGACAAATGAAAAACCTTTCACCAATACAATTTCTAATCAGCCCACTATACTACACTAATAATTTCCTAACTTCTCAAAAGAATCTGTTTTTAGAAGGTTTAAAGCATCTCGTGCCTCTCACGGTTGGGAGGCTGTGAACAATCACATGTGGCTGGACAAGCCTGTCAGGCAGGCTAGAGAACCTTCAGAGAGTTTGTAGGTTGAAACACTCCTGTCATGCCCAGGAATTTTATTAACTGGAGCTGTAAGTTAACTCTTTTTCAGAGAGAGGTGGTGGGGGACAGCCCCCCGTAAAGTCAGATGTGTAGGTGAGAGCACAAAGCAGTAAAGTATGTAGACTCTGGTTTTTGGGGCAGATGCTCGAGAATTTCCAGGAGGACTCCTGAGGCTCCATCCCACCTTTGCGTATGCCGAGCCTCCTTCCTCATGACCTTTGCCACGGGTGGAGTTCTTCACTCTGGCTCCCAGCAATTCTAGGCACTGAGGATGCAGCAGTGAGATGTTTAAATATCTGTATGCTCATGACTCAGCAATTCCACTGCTGGGCATACACACTGAGGAAACCAGAATTGAAAGAGATGTGTGTACCCCAATGTTCATCGCAGCACTGTTTATAATGGCTAGGACATGGAAGCAACCTAGATGTCTATCTGCAGATGAATGGATAAGAAAGTTGTGGTACATATAGACAGTGGACTATTACTCAACTGTTATAAAATTTTCCTTACACAATTTATTTTCCTGAACATATTTGAATCAGTTCTAATGAGGTGGATGAAACTGGAGCCTATTATACAGAGTGAAGTAAGTCAGAAAGAAAAACACCGATACAGTATATTAAAGCATATATACAGAATTTAGAAAGATGGTAATGATGACCCTATATGCAAGATAACAAAAAAGACACATATATGAAGAACAGAGTTTTGGACTATGTGGAAGAAGGCAAGGGTGGGATGATTTGAGAAAACAGCCTTGAAACATGTATACTACCATGTGTGAAATAGATCACCAGTCCAAGTTCGATGCATGAAACAGGGCACTCAAAGCTGGTGCACTGGGACAACCCTGAGGGATGGCATGGGGAGGGAGGTGGGAGGGAGGTTTGGGATGGGGGACACATGTACACCCATGGCTGATTCATGTCAGTGTATGGCAAAAGCCACCACAATATTGTAAAGTAATTAGCTTCCAGTTAAAATAAATTAATTTAGAAAAATCCATATGCTCAAGGAGCTTAAACTCTAGTGGAGCTCTACATGAGACTTAGGGAAGTGCGATATAAAACAATATTTGTCAACTTTTTTTTTCATGACCCTCTTCAACAAACATATATAGAACCGTTTAGATTTTTTTTTAATCTAATTGCTCCCTTCATAAAATTTAAATACCATAGATAAACTGTATATCTGTTTAGGTGCTGAATGTGTATCCATGGTTTAAACATAAAACAAGTATGACATTTCACCCCAATTTTCACCCCATTGGAGGCAAGACAGCTTGCATTCAGAATGTAGGCTATTCATGTAGGGACTTGTGATCTAAAGAGAAATTTCTATTTAGGAACACTTGGCCAGAACTTATCAAGGAGGAAATGGCAAACACTAGTTCTGCACATTTGTCACTGTCTTGATTAAAAATGATAAATTAGTAATGATTGTGTTAGCATCCTGTCCTTACACAATTTATTTTCCTGACCCATTTCTCAATTTTGCCTTTTTCTTTTGCCCCAATGTTGCCTTAAACTTTCCCATCATCCTTACTACCTTATTCAAAAAGTCTTTATTCTTAGCTCTATTTACTTGAAGACCTACTTTCAAATTATTCATTATTAGAATAAATTGATAAAGTTTAGTGATTCCATAAGCAATCATATCATCGTCTAATTCCGCACCTAAAAATGTCCATTCATTTCATTTAGTTCATTGGCTTTCAAAAAGAATTACAATATTACTAAAGAAAATAACACATAAAGGTCACGACTATGGGTGATTTCAGTGATAAAGAAAACGTTAGGAAAGGGGGTAGTCCATTTGTATGCAAATACAATAGTCATTGTGCATATTTCAATGAAGAATTCGTAAATGACTTCATTAAATACAAGATAATTGGGAAACACCAAAAAAGGGTGAATTCTAAATTGTTCTGCGAACTCTGCATAGACATGCTGAACAAATCATATTTTAGGCTGTCAGTTTTTACTGCTGCAAAATGTTTTACAAAGTGCTGGCCGTATATCTTGGATTTTGTTTTCTCCGTGCAGAATTAAATTCCAGATTTGCTTTGATCTCACTCTTGTATTTACATCTTACTCCTTTGTTTAAACTGTCTGCTTTTATTTACAGTATGCAGAAAGGGAAGCAGGTTTAAGTCCAATTACCATAATTTCTGCTTGACTTATGTGCACTTAAGCGGTTTAAATCTTGCTTTGGTGACAGGAGATTTTTCCTTCAGGATTCCTCAATAAATCCTTCCAAACCTGATGAATAATTTGACTCACAATCAGTCCCTTCAATGCACAAAATACTAGGTTCCTGAGTATCACTGAGTTTGAGGAACTAGCCTTGGATCTGGAGCAGAAATATCACTTGGCTGTGTCAAGTTTGTGCTGGGGCAAAGTGCTGTCAACAATTTTATTTTTCTTTGAAAACTATCACAAACTGTCAATGCAAACTCTTTAGCATGAAGTTGCCTAAGGCCCTCTATGAAGTGACTTCCAACGTATATTGTCCACTCTCCTGTGATCCTCACATCAAATGTTTGGCTTCAGTGGGATCTCTCTCTGTTCTATCTCCATGCTCTTGTTTGTTCTGGTTTCTCTACTTGGATAACTATTCTGTATCTCCCTATGAAAATCCTACTCTTTAGTCAATGCCTAACTCAAATTTAAATTTCTCATGGCCATATCAGCTCATACCCACCTGTCTCTTCTCTAAACTCTTACACAAAGGTGTTGATAGTCACATCCTTTGACATTCCTCTCTTCAAATAGTGAACCATATTCCAATCCCTGTGAGTACATGCTGGACTCAGTGACTCATTGCTAATGAATAGAATATGGCAAAAGTGACAGCATATGAAATCTGAGACTAGTTTAGAAAATATGGCTCCTAATTTGCTTTCTCTCTTAGATAACTTGTTGGGAAAAAGCAGCTGTCATGTTGTGAGGACACATAAGCAACCCTGAAGCAAAGTCCATATACTGAGAAATAGAAAGCTTCCTGCCAATGGGAATGTGAGTGAGCCACCCTGAACAAAGATCCTCCTGTACAGGTCAAGTCTTCAGATGTCTGAAACGTCAGCTGACATCTTAATAGCAACCAAGCTAAGTTATATCAATATCCCTAAGCCATACAGAGATCAAAACAACAAATGTTTGTTTTTTAAAACTGATACATTTGGTGAAATTTTGTTACACGATAATAAATAATAAAACAGCATCCATTACTCATCCTTTCTTTCAACTTTCATGTACCACCTCTCTGTCAAGGCCTGAATATTTTTTTTCTCCAAATATATCTAAAAACTGTGAACTTTTCTTCACCCACTCTGCCACCACCTTTGTCAGCCATCATCATCTTTCACTATGGCATTCTCCTTCCAACTTTTATTCCTGCTTGACGCACTGCCCAGTAAGTCTTTAGCATTACAGCCAGAGCCAGATGGATCTCTATTCAACCTGCAGTGATGCTGTCCAAGGGCTGAAGAGCACACTGCAGTAGGCAGAATTCTAAGATGGACCGAGTGACGCTTGTTCCCTGATATATTTGCCATGTATAGTCTCTGCCCTTCAAGGGCAAGCAGAACAGAAAGGATGAGATTCACTCCTATGACTAAGTTACATTGTATGGCAATAGTAAAGGGATTTTTCAAATGATATTAGGGTCTCAAATCAATTGATTTTGAGTTTATCAGAGGTCATTATTCCAAGTGGGCCTGGCCTAATCAGGTGAATACTTCAAAAGACCTGGGCTCTTCCTGAAGGGGGAAATTTAAGGATCAGAAATTCATTTGCTCATTTTGAAGGAGTGAGTTGCCGTGTTGTGAAAAGGTTCACATTCTAGGGGACAGTGGATGTCCCTGGTGAGGGCTCAGCTCCTACAACAATAAAAAAAATGAATTCTGCTAATAAGTAACAGGCTTGGACAAGGATCTTATACAAGGATCATAGCTCTGAGTGACACCTTGATTTCAAGTTTGTGAGACTGGTATCCACTAGAGTGACTTTTGTTTGACATATTTGATTCACCAATTCCCTTTTCACACAACTGCACCTGAGTACAGATTGGAAAGGTATTTATCCCTCCATCATCCCATTCTTAACAATGGACTCCTGACTGTGTTCCAGGCACTGCTGCGGTGCTTTAGAACTATGACCTTGATTAATAGTGAACTTCCAGATGTTCAAGCTGGTTTTAGAAAAGGCAGAGGAACCAGAGATCAAATTGCCAACATTCACTGGATCATGGAAAAAGCAAAAGAGTTCCAGAAAAACATCTATTTCTGCTTTATTGACTATGCCAAAGCCTTTGACTGTGTGGATCACAATAAACTGTGGAAAATTCTGAATGAGATGGGAATACCAGGACACCTGACCTGCCTTTTGAGAAACATGTATGCAGGTCAGGAAGCAACAGTTAGAACTGGACATGGAACAACAGACTGGTTCCAAATAGGAAAAGGAGTTCCTCAAGGCTGTATATTGTCACCCTGCTTATTTAACTTCTATGCAGAGTACATTATGAGAAATGCTGGACTGGATGAAGCACAAGCTGGAGTCAAGATTGCCAGGAGAAATATCAATAACCTCAGATATGCAGATGACACCACCCTTATGGCAGAAAGTGAAGAAAAACTAAAGAGCCTCTTGATGAATATGAAAGAGGAGAGTGAAAAAGCTGGCTTAAAGCTCAACATTCAGAAAACGAAGATCATGCATCCAGTCCCATCACTTCATGGGAAATAGACAGGGCAGTGGAAACAGTGGCTGACTTTATTTTTGGGGGCTCCAAAATCACTACAGATGGTGATTGCAGCCATGAAATTAAAAGACGCTTACTCCTTGGAAGGAAAGTTATGACCAACCTAGATAGCATA
>NW_011495018.1:24929011-24929365 GCF_000754665.1 Bison bison bison
CAACAAAGGTCCATCTAGTCAAGGCTATGGTTTTTCCAGTAGTCATGTATGGATGTGAGAGTTGGGCTATAAAGAAAGCTGAGTGCAGAAGAATTGATGCTTTTGAACTGTGGTGTTGGAGAAGACTCTTGAGAGTCCCTTGGACTGTAAGGAGATATAACCAGTTCTGCTGGGGACCAGCCCCAGCTGATCCAGGGTATTCGAAGGAGAGACGGCCTAGGCGACTATTTATATGCTAATTAGAGATATAGAGAACAATAGAATGAGGATAGCTCAGTAGGAAAATTCAGTGGAGAAAAGAAGCTGAGTAGCTTGGTTTACGCGGGAGACCAATAAAACTTCAAGACAAGAAGT
>NW_011495018.1:24931928-24941780 GCF_000754665.1 Bison bison bison
GGAGAAGACTCTTGAGAGTCCCTTGGACTGTAAGGAGATATAACCAGTTCATCCTAAAGGAAATCAGTCCTGGGTGGTCACTGGAAGGACTGATGTTGAAGCTGAAACTCCAATATTTTGGCCACCTGATGCAAAGAGCTGACTCATTGGAAAAAACCCTGAAATTTGGGAAAGATTGAAGGCAGAAGGTGAAGGGGATGACAGAAGATGAGATAGTTGGATTACATCACCAACTCAATGGACATGAGTTTGGGTGAACTCCGGGAGTTGGTGATGGACAGGGAGGCCTGGCGTGCTGTGGTTCATGAGGTCACAAAGAGTCAGACATCACTGAGTGACCGAACTGAACTGAATACTCTTAACAATCCTGGGAGGTTGCTACTATTATCCCCATCTCATAAATGAGGAAGACGCAGAATAAAGGGCCCTTACTCTAAACTACCACCTTTTGAAAGGAAGGAGAGAACAGATAGCAGGAAGACAATAGTATTCACCATAATCCCTAAAAACAGTAACAACAACAACAACAAAAAACAGAAAACACATGAAAAATTTGTGAAAATATCACGGTCAAGAGGAACTATTTGATGACTAAAGGTAATGCTGTATCCTAGACAGGATCCTGGATCAGAAATGGAGTTTTAGGTAGAAACTAAGAAACTACTAATGAAGTATAGGTTTTAGTTACCAGTAATGTATGAATGGCACCCCACTCCAGTACTGTTGCCCAGAAAATCCCATGCATGGAGGAGCCTGGTGGGCTGCAGTCCATGGGGTCGCTAAGAGTCAGACATGACTGAGTGATTTCACTTTCACTTTCCACTTTCATGCATTGGAGAAGGAAATGGCAACCCACTCCAGTGTTCTTGCCTGGAGAATCCCATCGACGGAGAAGCCTGGTGGGCTGCCATCTATGGGGTCGCACAGAGTCGGACACGACTGAAGTGACTTAGCAGCAGTGTATGTATGTATGCATAATGCACATAATGTATAACAGTAATTAATAATTGTAATTAACCAACTTATTGTGACAAATGTACCATAGTAATATAAGATGTTAATAACAGGGGAACCATCTGTACAAATATATAGGACTCCATACTTTCTTTATAATTTTTCTATAAATCTAAAATTATTGCAAAATTTTTAAAAAATTATTTAAGGAAAAAAGTCAGAAAAATACTCCATGTCATTTTTATTTCCTTCACTTAGTTATGAAAACAGAGCCTGAAAAGTTTGAGAGGCTTAACCAAGGTCAAATAGCAACTGAGGAGCAGAACTGTGACTTGAGCCCAGTCTCACTGTATTATAATACTGATGTATGAGCTATTTTCCAGTGAAGAATTCCCCCATGAGAATTGGCAAGTTGTAATAGAATTGCTAGAGTCCCCAAAGGAGGAACTCATTTTTCTTGTATGTTGCCCCTAGTGTTTTAGGTGGCTAAAAGCATACACTAAACCTTAAAAATAGATGCTAGAAAACTCTAGGAAAGCCCAGCCAGAGTAATTTATAAAAGAAATAAACATTTACAACAACAAAGCCCAGAGCATTTAAAGCATACTGCCTGCTATTAGGTACGTGCTATGATCATAAACTCCATGTGAAAGTGTTAGTTGCCCAGTCGTGTCTGACTCTGAGACCACATGGACTGTAGCCCACCAGGCTCCTCTGTCTATGGAATTTTCCAGGCAAAAATATTGGAGTGGGTAGCCATTTCCTTCCCCAGGGGATCTTCCTAACCCTGGGATTGAACCCAGGTCTCCCACACTATAGGCAGATTCTTAACCATCTAAGCCACCTTCAGGGAAGCCCATAAACTAACTCCATGAGGACTCTAAAATTAAAAGTTTACTATATATCGGAGATAGTTAAAAATGCTCATTGATCGAATATATCTATCCTAAATATCACAAGTGGTAAATCAAATACTGAGATATACAGTAAAAGAAAATCCAGACTAAAGCCCAGAAATCACACTTTCAGTCTGAGATACTTCATTCACTCAGCTTTTGTTGGCTTTTTTTTTTCTGTTCTCATACACTTGAAAGAGTTTGCTGTCATATTACAAATAAAATTCACAAAACCTTTCTTAGAAAATAATGTCTTTATATATATTCTTTTTCTGTAAAAGGCTGGGAAATGAATTTTATTCTGTGCCTTAAAGCATCAGGGTTCCTCTTGGGATACTGCCTGCCTGTAGCGGCTGCCTTCTGACACCTCCTTGGCCATTCTTGTATAAAGGACTAAGCTTTTCCATGGATTCTATCAACGATCATTTCAGACTGCTCATTCTCTGTCAGGCTCCATGATAGGCACTAGAAATACAATAGTGATAAAGATACAGCTTCTGCTTCACAGAGTACAGCTTTTTGCCGGCCAAGAGACCATTCACAGATGACACTCAGATAATGAAAGATGGCCATTGTGACAAATGCACCAGCAGAGGGAGAGGGGGAGAGAAGGGTTCTACAGAGACCCTTGGGAAAGAGAGGTGTAACTAAACTGGACATTGTGCCTTTAGTGGGCACCCTAGATAAAAACCTCTCCCTTCTGTGTCTGAGAGTAAGTGCAATTGAGGGAGGTTAAGAGTTGGAAAAATGAAAAAAAAAAAAAAATTAAGTCATGTTAAATACTAGAAAAATCCTAAACCTACAGGCCTCAGTACTATGGTTACAGCTCAGTGTTTCGGTAGATGGAGCAAAACGGGTCTGTGGACTCTACTAACGGGTAAATCCCAAAAGATAAAGGCAGAAAGAATGGTTGAGTCACACTACACAAGTCCAGCTTTTTCTCTCAAATTTACCAATCAGATAAACACATCTTTCACTCCAAGGAGAGAATGAGTGAGGCAACAGAAGCAATGAGAACATCATTCCAGGGAAAGAAAAATGAGGAGCTGGCAAGAAAAAGAAGATTCCTTGGAGAAAGTCAGTTATGATGGATGAATAGTAGTTTGAGAGCCAAGTAGGGAATTACACCAGATCATACCAGTACCTTTTAGGTTAAGATTTTTTTTTTCTTGTAGCCTACATGTAAATATAATTTATAATTTGGAAACAGGGTACACCTATCAGGTTTGCATTTAGAAAATAGTTCTTTGGCAAAAGAATAGAAAAATGTGATGCATTTCTGTGGTTCCATAACAGATGATGGTGGTTTGTACCAGAATAATGATTGTGAGAATCCAGAAAATTTGTCACATTTAAAAATTATTTTCAGGGAAAATATAAAGACTAGGTAGAAGGCAGGCAGTGTGTTTTATGCATTAGGATCTTGGAAGAATGACTGCAGCTTCTCACTGTTACTAGTTTCTGGGTTGCCTTGACCTCCTCCATTTGGCTCCTCTGTTTTTATTTATCATCTGTGTAATCAAGTCAATATACCAAGTTTTCTTTGACCAAGTTAGCTACGGTGGTATCTGTTTTATGATGGGCTCATGATAAAGGTTTAGGTTTGAGCATACAGGTGTTGCCACATACACACAAATCAGATGAGGTGAGGAAAGCAAGAAAAGGCATGGAGAAAGTCCAAGAAGAGAATGAAAATCTAAAGTTTTTGGTGTCATGGAAGTTGAGAGAAAGCACTATTTCAATATGGGATTTGAAGCAAAGGCATTAAATGGTGATGAGGAATAAAGGTCTCCTGAACTTGGTAACTTGGGTGTCATTGGCAATTTTAGCAATGGTTGACTCTGTGCCATAGTGAGGGCAGAAGTCATGTTTAGAACAGGTAGAAGATAGGCATGAGAGGGAGAAGACAGGGTGGGTATGTTCATACAGCTGTTTTGAGCAATTTAATTATAAAAGGAGAAGGAAAGAGAAAGGTTGAGATTAAGAGACAACTGAGGGAGAGACTGAGGTGGGGGAGAGTAAACAATACCTGGTATTTGGGAACATTCATTCATTTGGCTGTATTTGAGTTTGTTTATTTCATTTAGTTGGTCTTATTGGTTTGATAGGTGATTTCTGTTTGCAGCCATGAAAAATGACCACAAACTTAATCAACTAATTAATGTCATAAACTAACAAACTAGTACATCTTAATGTATTAGCTTCTGTATGTAAGGTATCTGACTTGGGTCTCATCAGTCCAAAATTAAGATGAACACAGGGCTGCTTTCCTTCTTGTAGATTCTGGGTATGATCTGTTCTTTATCTTTCCTGTTTCTAGAGGTTGCCCATATCCCTTGGCTCAGAGTCCCTTCCCTTCATCTTCAAAGCTAGCAAACGCTTATTGAGTCATTTTCACAGTATATCACCCTGACCCCTTCTGCCTTCTGTGTCCTTTTTCGATGACCCTTGTGATTGTACTGGGCCTGCTGGATAATCCAGGATAATCTCCCCATTTCAAAGTAGGCTAATTAGTAACATTAATTCCATCTGCTAGGTAAACTCATGGCCATATAACCTAATATATTCACAAGTTTCAAGAATTAAGATACAGATATTGGGGAAGGCATAATTCTTCCCACCACCAAAATCTTTATGTGCTGGGTACAAAAATAAAAGTGCTGATGAGTCATTTAAAGGAAGAAATTAAAAACATGAGAAAAAGGATAATCAAAGACTATGAGGTCTCCCTCATCTGAAAAACGATGCTTACCAGAATACAATTTCTAAGCATAAGTGGTAGGGGGAAGCTGTCTTTTGATAGTTTCTCTTTTCTTCATGCAACTTGAAGTCAAGCCATTGATTGAAGGAAAGAACGTGGAAGAGTGGGCTCAGATGGCCGAGGACAGTGGAGCCATCACTGGGGAGAAATGCAAGAGGCAGAGAAACAAACAAGGAAACAGAAGTTTGCAGAAAGTCAAAGAGCTGATTCCAATCGAGCACCACAACCAGAGGAACAATTTTACAAATTTTTTAAGTTTTTTAATTTTTATGTTTACTTTAATACAGACCAACCTAAGTTATACACAAAGTACACCTTAACTTTGTGAAGCACAAAGATAAGGGAGAGTTTTTTAGAGAAAGCTAACAGACTTTAGCTTTGGTGATAGACAAGGAGGTCTGGCATGCTGCAGTCCATGGGGTCGCAATAATCTTGCTATAACCGACTGAACGGCTGAACTGAACTGAACAGACTTTAGAGGGATGTACATGATGCCACATAATTATAAAATTGAAATAAAGGAAAGAGACACATATATGTGTACAGGGGAAGAAAGTATGGGAAAGAAACAGGCTCAAGTTTGATTTTAATTCTGAGAAATTTATGATCCGGAGATCTAAGTATCTTGAACTAGGAAATAAATGTTTTTTAGGGGGGAATCCAATAAAAAGTGCCAGAACAGAAACTCAAAGAAGGGTTTCTCCTTCTTTGCTCTCTCTAGCTTTCTCCAACTTCTGTTGAATTTCCTGTCCTACAATTAACTTCCAGTAATTAGCTGGGCTGGTTTGAAAGCAATGACTACACTTCCCTATCACTGACATAGCCCTTGCCTTCATACCCAAATCTATTAAACAGGCTTGGCCTCAAATCCTCAATAACATTAATCAGCTGCATGTCACTGAATCTCTCACTGAAGGGAGGGTGAGTTGTTTCAAAGCTAGGAACCTGGAAAAAGGAGGAAATGATGGAACAGAAAGCCGACCGAATTCCTTTGATGCGGATCCTGCTGACACTCTGGGCAAGATGTTCCTTGTGTGAGATAGATCACAAAATGCATTAAGAGATATTATCCTGTACACTCCAATTAGCATCACTGGTATCCCTTTGCTAGCTCACCGTCCAAAAAATTAAGTTTATTGCTTCCAGAACTTTGAACAAACTCATATAACCCTTCAAGCAGATGTACGACACATTAAAAACCACAATTACATTACTTCAAAGCCATAATTAAAAAGTTTGGTCCCACTTCCAGGCCTGCCATTGATTTCTAAGAGAAACACACTTTAGATCTGATGTAAGCTCTAATAAATTACCAGCTTTGAGCAAAATAAGTTTAGTTTCCCATAAAGAATAAAACGGGGTGTTTTATTGTGGGAAAAAGGGAAGACTAAATGATTGTAAATTTGTATTGCATTTTTATAACCACTTGGGTTCGAAGTCAAATATAATTTGACATTTTATTCATATTTCCAGTGTTTAAAGCTGACAAGAAGTACATTAAATTTTACCATGTAAATCTGATATGACAATAAAAAGCCTTTTGCACTTCTCATTGAGATTGTTGCAGTAAAATGAAATAAGGAGTACTATAAAGAAAATGAAAAAAATTTTTCTTCTCTAAATTGCTTTTTTTCCTTAAAAAAGAAAGAAAAAGAAGTTCTAAGTTGTCCATAGTTAAAGTGTCCTCTTTTCTATAGGGTTAGACTTTTTCTCCCAATTGATGATTCTCTCCCAACATATGGAAGTAGGCTCCAAGATAGATCTTAAACCTTGGGTATGCTGCTATTCTGATGACAAGTGATTGTAACAATCTGTTGAAAATAACAGAAACGTATGGCTTTATAATTCTGGAGGCCAGAAGTCCAAACTCAAGGTTATAGCATGGTCGCGCTCCCTCAGACATATAAAGAGACACTTCCATGTATATTCCCAGTATCTGGGGGTTTACCAGCAATTTTTGATGCTCTTGGCTTGCAGCTGCATAACTCCAATCTTTGCCTTGGTTGTTACATGGTGCTTTCCCAGTGTATGTCTGTCTCTGCATGGCAATCTTTTTATAAGGACACCAGTCACATTGGAGTAGGGGACCCTCATAGTCGAGTATGATCTCATCTCAACTAATTGTATCTGCAAATATGCTATTTCCAAGTGAGGCCACATTCTGAGACACCAAGGACTGGGACCTTGACATGGATTTTTGGGGGATACAATCAACTACATCACAATCTTTATTGAAAATCAACAGTACAAAGACATCAACTGCCAGTTAAATAGTTGTTGAGCACTAATGGAGGTCTCTACTAAACACGTATTGCTCTCAAGATGTTTGCAGAAGTATATGCTTATTAAAACTAGAACCTGTGTCTTATCTTGTACGGTGTTTGCATCCTGTCACTCAGCCACCCATTTGACACCATACCAAGAACATCATTTGACATTCCTGAAATTAAATATCAAATAGGAATGTAATACCATATAGTCAGCAAGAGGTTCCCCCAGAATTGGTCAGGATGTAAGACTTGAAGAATTGAGCAGAATCAAAAACTGCACTTCTTTTTTGAGTGTAAAAGTAATGCTACAGTCCTTCCATCAAGAACAATGATGAAAAAAAAACTTCTATCCATATAATACACAGGACTCCCTGTTAAGTTTGATTTTCAGATAAGCGATAGTCTTTTAATATAGTTTATGCAATACTTGTTTGTCTAAAATTAAAATACAATTGGCATTTTCTATTTTTTTTTCTAGCTAAATCAGGCAACCTTATTCATTACTGTTTCTGAGCTATTTCTCTGGTAGCCATTTGGAGCGTGGAGGATAGGGGAAGTGGGCACGTGGCGGAGTAATAACACTAGGTTCACTCATCTCTTATAATGTTTCAGTTCAAAAGTCACACATTTACCATGGTTGATGATGGAAATATAAATGTTTATGTGCATGTATGTGTGTATAGTGTATGAATTGTTTTCCCCGAAATTCATATGTCAAAGTCCGAACAGTCTATGTGACTGTATTTGGAAGTAAGACCTTTAAGAGGCAATTAAGGCCAAATGATGTTAAAAGGGTGGGACCCTAATCCCACAAGGACTGGTATCCTTAGAGGAAGAGACACCAGAGAGCTCTTTCTCCTCACACACAGAGGAAGGGACATCTGAAAACACAATGTGGAGGCAGCCACCTGCAAATCAGAGAGAGAGGTCTCACCAGAAACCAAGCTTCCTGACACCTAATTGTGGCCTTTCAGTCTCCAGAACTGTGAGAAAATGAATGTCTGCTATTTCAGCCACCCAGTCTATGGTGTTCTATATAGAAACCCAAGTATAGTAATACACACACACACACAAACATATGTGTATGTATGTATGAGTGTGTACATATAAATGTGTGAACATGTGTGAACATGTGGTTTTGTGTGACCAGGAAAAATTTCAGTAGTTTTCTACAATAAATGGATACTACCTATTTTGTTTTCAATAAAGCAAGAACCATCAGAAAGATAATTCTAGAAATATCCAAAAAACTAGGCCTAAATATAATGCTCTAAGCTTAAAAAGTGGTCATTGATAATCAAATTAACTTATGATATATACTCGGAGTTACCCATTTTCTGTATGGATATTTCTTACAGTTGAAGACTTATGCATTTGAACACATTAGAATATACACATATATGCACACACGTCTATATCCTTGTAAAATGTGAACATCATTATTCTGTCTCCTTATTTCAAGCACTGTGTTTACATGTGAAATCTGTAACTATACGCATTCAACAGAATGTACACTGGAATAAATTAAAGAGGGATTTATATGTATGTTTAACTGGAAAGAAAACATATAGAGAAGATTTGATTCAGCAGCTCTAAGAACCTACTCTTCTGCCAACTTTACCCTGGTCACTAAAAAATGACATTCAACAATTCTTCTAAGCAGGACTTCTTTCACAACCCAAGAGAGACAGATGGGTCCAGAAGTTTCTCAAAAGATTGAGGAAGCCTCCTTCCTCAGAGGACTTCAACAAACTTCACTCAAATTTTGATAGTCCATCTTTGTATGCATGTCCTTTACTGCATAGCCAATAACTATGGCTAAGAGATTGGATTGTCTGATTAATTTAAACCTGAGCCAAGTGGCTTGATCTACAGTCCTAGAGCCAGAAAAACATTTAGCTTTGCCTCAGTGCAAGGGCTATATAGCCAAATTATGTATCCTGGTAACCCACAGCTTTCCTGAGGAAACATATTGCACTGCTTTATCTTTTCAAGATTTCATTATGACACTTTTCAAACATGAGGAATATTTGAAAGAATTATATAATGAACATTCATAATCCCATCATGTACTTCCACAACTGACAGTTTGTTATATATGCTTTCTCACATATCTAGCTATCTGTCCATTGCATTAATTTTTGAAGATCACATAAAATATTGGTGTTTCCAAAATTTAACGTATTTCTAAAATCAATTATATTTGCATGAGCTTATAATGCATTTATTCTCCAACTCTTTTCTCAAGCTAAATAAAATTTGATCATCCAACTATATATACATTTTGCATTCAAAGCTTGGAATGTTAAAACTCTAGGGGAGTAGCTTTTAGCACTGAAGTTCTGATGCTGATAGTGATTCATGTTTGGATAATTTTCCTGCAAATCAAAAGATTCATTGTACATCATGACATTTACATCAATTTTCTTTGATTGTGAACTGAATATGCCCATGCTTTAAAAGGTATCTAAACCTACTACAGCTTTCATTTTTTTTTAAGATTCTGCTTCTATAAAACTTGATCATCTTTACTGATTCCAGTGGGTTTCATACATTTGTTCCTTCAAAACTCAATTCAATTACCTCCTCTTATAGCATTCCCTGACTCCCCCATGTGGCCTTAGGCAAATCTGTTGACCTTAGTGTAACTGTACATTTCTTTCTGATAACATTTATCATGTCATAATTGTAATTATGTGTTTATGAGCCTCTCTCTCTGACCAAAGTATTTGTATCATCAAGCTCCAAATTTATGGTTTATTTGTGGGCAGTCCATAAAGATTTGTAGAATTCAATTTAGCCAAGAGATGTATGTTAGATCTGGGATTTTTCAACACTTGAAACTAACAAGAAGGAACACTTCATACATAATGATGTTTTAAAATTTCCATCAGGTGCTACAGAAATCAAAATTATATTGGCAAGATGCTGGGTTCTCTGTTATAAATAGCACTCTTTTTTTTTTTTTTTT
>NW_011495018.1:24941880-24961300 GCF_000754665.1 Bison bison bison
TTCTCTAAATAGCCCTTTTTTTTTTTTTTTTTTTAAGATTTAGTTATTTATTTTTGGTTGTGCTGGGTCTTCATTTCTGCATGTGGGCTTCTCTAGTTGAGTGGAATGGGGCTACTCTTAGTAGTGGTGTGCAGGCTTTTCATTGCAGTGGCTTCTCTTGTTGCAGAACACAGCCTCTAGGGTGCATGGATTTCAGTAGTTGTGGCTCATGGGCTCTAGAGTACAGACTCAATAGTTGTGGTGCTGGGGCTTAGTTGTCCCATGGCATGTGGGATCTTCCTGGACCAGAGATTGAAATTGTGTCCCCTGCATTGGCAGGCGGATACTTTACTACTGAGCCACCAGGGAAGCCCTAAATAGTCCTCAATAAAATCATGTAACACAAAATTAGCCTAGACTTTATACATGTTTTATTAAGCCACAAATAAATTTAGAGTAAGACTAGTTGACATGGAAAACTGGTGGGCACTAAGCTGAAGTGCTAGAGTTCAAGTCCAGGCTCTGTTCTTTCCTAGGTGTAAAACCTTGGACAAATTACTGGAGCTTTTACAGCTCATTTTCCTCATATGTAAAGTGGAAATGATACAAGTATCTATTTCATAGAGTTGTTTTGCACATTAGACAAATTAATTCAGGTAGAGTTAATAATACCTTATACAAAGTGAGTTCCCAGTTGATGCTGATTTTTAAAAGAAAAGTCATAATATACAGTATCTACTGCTTAAACAAGATCCAAACTTCCTCATTCTCATTTTTCTCTTCTAACAAAATCCAGGTTTATTCAGATGGTTACCAAGATCTTTTGATCTCAGGATGGTAGGACTCCATCACTGCCCCAGGGAACAAACCATGATGCTTTAATCCAGGATTGTTGCTCCCCTAATACTTTGCCTTTGACTGTTGTAGGAATGGGCAATGATGGTCAGTGGGAGGCTCTGGGTGGGGCATCCAGGACAGGTTTTTCTAATTTATTAAAATGGATATATATGACTGGCCTGCACCTCTCTCATTTCCCTTTCTCTTTCTTCCTGCCTATATTGCCAAGAGAAGTAGCTCTTCAGTCACCAGGAAGAGGTAAGAGGGCAGAGGTCTGCATACCAAGAAAGGCAGAGAAGGCAGATTGAAAGAGTCTGACTTTTTGATGAGATCATTGAGCTACTGCAGTAACACTAGATTATCTATCTCTATATGAGTGAAAAATACTGCTATTATTTAATCAATGTAGTGGAGTTTTCTGATATTCCAGCCAACACAATCCAACTGCTACAAAAATACAATACAGCATACCTTGAGAGTGTGAAAATTTTTGTGTGATATATATATGTATTTGTACATAATAATAGCATTCTCAATGATCAGAGAGAAAAAACAACTAGATAGTCAACAGTCTTTTAAATGCTTCTGTTGTTGTTACAGGCTCATTGGTGATAGAGTTAAACTCAGACTCATCTCTTATGAGCCCATTAACTTTCTCTTTTATAGATGAAAGTTGCATCACCAATCTTAAAAGACCTTTCTTCTCAGTGTGGTTTTTAAATAAGATGTGGAAGGAAGAGTAGAAAACAAGTGAGATGGAACAGATTCCTACCCTCTACTGAAAAGACAACCTCCTATTTGAATATGCAATAACAGCTTATTTAAAACCCAACAAGTACATTTTTTAAAGTGAAATGCTTTTAGCAATTGAAAATTTAAGGAATTGACAATTATGTTAGCCAATAATAAAGGATAAAACCAATTTGAGAATATTCAAATGTGGAATTCATTCATTTATTCAATAAATATTCATTACCTGTAGAGCATTTCCAAGATACTGTGAAATAGACACCTTCTTTGTGCTCTTTTTTTTTTTTTTTTTATTTCTTTGATAGATGGAAAAGTGTTTCTGAGGATTCTTAGTGTGAAAAAAAGAGAAAGATTAAGACTGGACTCTGAGTTATATGGGAAGACCAAGTAAGACTGAAGACCAGCTTCTTTCCATGTACATGAAAGAAGCGATTAGAACATGGGCTATTAATACTGATGCAAGTAGTAGGGGAGATATTTGAATTTCTAGAAGGAATCAACTCTTGAAATTGGCTTCATTTATTGAATCAAAAAGCCTTTGCCAAATTTGCTCTTGACCTACTTCAGTTATAGACAGTTGCTCCTTTCTTTAGTACATTTTTCTGAAGTCAGCGGTATAAATTCTAGACAGATCTCTGGCCAAAACTTTAGGGAATTCCCACTCTGAAGCTCTAGGAGTTGCTAACTATTGCATGTTGCCCTTGCCTGCATTGTACAAACATTGTGGGGGAGGAGATCTCCAATACCAGCGTGCACGGCAACTGCAGAATTTGCAAAATCGCTGCTTTCTGTAGATGCGCTCATTCTAACAGCAGTGGCTGCTAAAGTTCTGTAAAAGACAAACTGCACCTGACCATTTAAAAAGGCAAGGAAGACTATTGCAATAGGGAAAGGAGACTGAAGTCAAATCCAATTTTTAAGCATTGAGATGAGCTTGTGGAAAAGTGCTGGAGGATATTAGAGGGAGGTTGGTCTATGTGATTAAGCCAGCTATACTTGCTAATTGGCACTTATCAAAGTTAGGCTCCAACCCTCTCACAGAGACTGGAAAATAGGGGTGCTATCTTTCTTAATAATTACATTTCAAAGGGATGGCTCCCAGGCCCTTGAAAACGACATTGACATTCTAAGTCGGTAGAAGATTTACATCTCAAAGGAGCAAAGAGAGAATTTACATTTCTAAGTTTCTAAAGTAACTGCTCTAAGAACAGGGAGTTGGGGGCCTAGAGTCAGGAAGAAACCCATTTAAAATTTAATCAAACTGAGAGGAGGAGCCCTTATGGTTGTCTTGGTTTCTTATTTCCACCACCTGAGATGTGTGAGCAAAGAATGTTGCCTGCCATTCTAGCAAACAACAAATTTTGTCCAGCATCAAGCCATCCCATCCCCAAAGGTGCACCCTGAGGTGAATTTAGAATTGAGAAGAACAGGATTCATGGCCCCAGATTGTTAAGATGCATGTCAAAGCAACAATTTCAATGAGCCCAGACTCTTGTATTTTCCGTATATAGAAAAGTATTCAAGTTATTAACTTGAGTGTCCAGTTTTTCTGTGATTAACAGTAATCAACTGAGATTCATCTTACGTGGTTTTTTTTTTCAGCATAAACTCCTATGTAATCTGGCTCTTGTCTTACCCCTTTGGAACAATTCCTCAGAACTATATGAGGGGCTGTCTTCCAGGTTTAGTCCTAAGTAGGGTCTTCCAAAAATATAACTTTCAACTTCTATGCTGTGTATTTTTGTTTTCTGGTTTTTCTCAGTTGACAGATGGGAACACCCAGCATTGCCCAGGGGAGGAACTAAAAGTTACCTTTTATTGGACCACTACTGTTTCAGGAAGGGGGGCCCCTCCCAGGGCCCGAAACTGGGCTCTTGTCTAACACTCGGAAATGAATTGTCCGAGGAGACACAAGTGCTGACAAAGCAAGACATTTTATTGGGAAAGGGCACCCAGGTGGAGAGCAGTAGGGTAAGGGAACCCAGGAGAACTGCTCTGCCTCGTGGCTCGCAGTCTCGGGTTTTATGGTGATGGGATTAGTTTCCAGGTGGTCTTTGGCCAATCATTCTAATTCAGAGTCTTTCCTGGTAGTGCACGCATCGCTCAGCCAAGATGGATGCTAACTAGAGGGATTCTGGGAAGTGGACGGACATTTGGTGTCTCTTTTCGACCTTTCCTGAACTCTTCCAGTTGGTGGTGGCTTATTAGTTCCGTGTTCCTTATCAGGATCTCCTGTCATAAAACAACTCATGCAAATGGTTACTATGGTGCCTGGCCAGGGTGGGCAGTTTCAATCAGTGTGCTTCCCCTAACACTACCACAAATTACTTTAACCTTATGCATTTTTTTTTTTTTTGGAAATGTCCACATCTCATCTCTTTTGCAAAGCTCCCATTTTACCTCTCCCTTTTCTTTTAAAAGAAAAATTTAAAGTGAGCCTGCATAAGAATAAAAGAAGAGATAGTGTTGCACATTTAAATATCCCCCAATAGATAAAATCATAAATGGAAAAATCCAACCAATCTCCATGAAAAGTCACTCCCTGAAGTCAATTTTCTCCCCACCTCTCCCTCTTATTTTTCCAAGTCTTTCCAATGAAAGTTACTTTCTCACTTTTATCTCAATTCCCAGCATTTAGAACAAACAAGATGATTTCATGTTTAACAATGTCAATCATTAGCTTATACTGGAATACAAACCACAAAGCTACATTAATTTCACAGACATTCATGACCTTTGAGTAGCTCTGTGCAGGATTAAATAACAAGCAGTTTCATATTGACTTCCTTGCTGACTATCCATTATTTTCAGTGCTTAATTTTCTTCATAGCAGCTAAAGACAAAGAATTCTTGTAGACCAGCAGCTCTGGTTTTTCTATCACTGTACACACAAACTATTTATTCTGACTGATCTTCTCTCATCAATGGGTTGATCTTACTTTGCTTACTCCCTTTTTATTTGTATACTCTTGCTAATCTTTATTGTATTCTGTTATGGAGTGAAGTGAAAGTCACTCAGTTGTGTCCAACTTTTTGCTATCCCCATGGACTATGCTGCTGCTGCTGCTGCTAAGTCGCTTCAGTCATGTCTGACTCTGTGTGACCCCATAGACGGCAGCCCAACAGGCTCCACTGTCCCTGGGATTCTCCAGACAAGAATACTGGAGTGGGTTGCCATTTCCTTCTCCAATGCATGAAAGTAAAAAGTGAAAGTGAAGTCGCTCAGTCGTGTCTGACTCTAAGCGACCCCATGGACTGCAGCCTACCAGGCTCCTCCATCCATGGGATTTTCCAGGCGAGAGTACTGGAGTGGGGTGCCATTGCCTTCTCCCCCATGGACTATACAATCCATTGAATTCTTCAGGCCAGAATATTGGAATAGGTAGCCATTCCCTTCAGGGGATCTTCCCAAAACAGGGGCCGAACCCAGGTTTCCCACATTGCAGGTGGATTCTTTACCAGCTGAGCCACCAGGGAAGCCCATTTTGTTATGGAAGGAATGTGGAAATCTGTACTTGACCATAGGATGACTGGCGATTATATATGTAACTACTATGAAACTCTTTAAAAACTCAAAGACTTATAGAGTGTGATGAAAGGACACTTTCACTAATCTAAAAAGATTTTCCACTACCCCTCTCTCAGAAAAGAGAAAAATCACAAATGTGACCTCTGGTAGGGTAACATGCTACATACCCATACTTTTTTTCTTACAACATCTGCCTTCTGGCAATGCAGTTCTCATTTGCATTTCTAAAGCAGCTCCTATTGGCTTTGACTACATTTCTAAAAATACTTAAGCTCTGTCTCCATTTTTATTTGCACCCAGATGAGTCTGCTTATCCTGTCTAGGGTTGCTGTAAGAAGGATAATGAAGGACATATCCATTTATAAGATAGTGGACAAAACATATATTATGTTTCTATAAAAATGGAGAGAAGTGCAGCCATAGTTGGCTAGACATCAGTATTTGGAGAAAGGTTTAATATGTTTAAAAAGTGTGTGTGTGCGTGTGTGTGCGTGTGTGTGCGTGTGTGTGCGTGTGTGTGTGGTGGGTCGGGGAGTGGGATGGGTGCACAAAGGATTCCTAAAAACTGAACTGATCAGAAGAAATAAAGACATTTTCTTTTGGTCTCATAATGAGATGGATTTCACAAAAACCAGCCAATTGCTCAGAACTATGGAACTGTTAACGGAAATATAAAAATAGACTTGAAGCTAGGAACTTGTAAAAGAGAACATATGATAATGAAGATTTAACATTTGGCATGTCCTAGTCATTTCTCCAGAGTATTCTCCTCTAATCACAGACAGAGGTGCTGAATCCTCTAGCACCCTGCAACAGAACTGCTGAAAAATGGAATTAAAGTCCCCAGCATTAACTTTCTGAAAGGAGTTATAATCTCTCTGAAGAAATGTGAAATCAATGTTGCCATTAGTTCTCGGGTTAAGATTTATATTTGTTGAGGTAAACTTTTTATTGGAGGCTAACATACATACTGAAAGACCACAAATAGTAAATGGAAAATTCACTGAATTTTTATGAAGATTGGAAATTCACATAATCACTACCCTCATTAAGCAAAAGAACTTTCCACACACTGTGAAATGGTGTCCTGGTGTCTCTGACCATTACACACATCACCCTCTTTAAGGCAACAACTGTTATCTTGAGCTCTAGTATCACAAATGAACTTTTCCTGAGTTTGCCTTCATATACATGTATACATATATATTCTTCTCTGTTAGATATTTCCCCCTCAATGTGATTGATGTTTGTAAATTTCATCCATATTGTTGTATAAGGCAGTAGTTCATTCATTCTCCTTGTTTATATTCTATTATAAAATAATACAATTTATGTATCTATGCTACTATTATGGAAATTTGGATTTTTCTCAGTTTGGGGCTATTAAAATACTGCTGCTATAAATATACTTGCACATGACTTCTAGTCCACGTTTGCATTTTTTAAGATATATATCTAAAAATTGATCATCTGGGTATTAGAATAGGGCAAAAGCTCTTGGTATTCCACCCATAATCACCTGGTTCTATTTCTGTCCTTTCCATGAGGGTCTTTCTCTGACCTTTAGAGCTGGTCAACACCCCACTCCCTAAACACACACTCATATATAAACACAGCAGGCTGGAAGTCGAGATTAATACATCTAGTAGAAGCCTTTAAAAAATGACTGAATCTACTCTGGATATATCTTCTACACTGTCTCCTATAGGTCTCTAGTAAGAGTAAATTCCCCTTACCGACACTGATATTTGGTTGATAAAACACACACTCTTCTTTGGCTTCCTCTTCATCCCTCGTCTATTAGTTACAACTCATCATCATTTCAGATTTTGTTTATTTGGGCTCTCTCTATTTTTATTTTGGTGAGTCTAGCTAAAGGTTTATCAGTTTTATTTTTTTCAAAGAACAAGCTCTTAGTTTCATTGACCTTTTTGTCTTGCCTTTTTAATCTCCATTTTTTTTTAATTTCCATTTTGATCTTTATTGGTCTTCCCAGGTGGGGCTAATGGTAAAGAATCCACCTGCCAATATGGGAGACACAAGAAATGCAGTTTTGATCCCTGGGTTGGGAAGATCCCATGGAGAAAGAAATGGCAACCTGCTCCAGTATTCTGGCCTGGAAAATTCCATGGATAGAGGAGCCTGGTAGGCTATAGTTGATGGGGTTACAAACAGTTGAGCACGACTGAGTGCTACATTACACTAATTTATTTATTTATTTTTTTTATTAACTGTGGGCTTTGTTTGTACTTATTTTCCTAGTCCTTTCAGATATAATGTTAAACTATTCGAGATATTTCTTGTTGTTTGAGGCAGGCCTGCATTTGTTATAAACTTCCTTCTTACTACTGCTTTTGCTCCATCCTTTGGATTTTATATATTGTGTTTCTATTTTCATTTGTCTCAGGTAATTTCTGATTTCTTCTTTGATTTTTTCATTGAACCATTGATTATTTAGTAACATATTGTTTAGCCTCTATTTGTGTTTTTTCCCCACTTCGTTTCTTGTAATTGATTTCTCACATTATACTATTGTGATTGGAAAAGATGATTGATATCATTTCAATCTTTTAAAAACCGATTGAGAATTTTTTGTGGCCTAGCATGTGGTCTATTTTGGAGATCATCCTGTGTTCACTGGAAGAGTGTAATTCTGTTGTTTAGGGATGAAATGATTTATAGGTATTTTTTAAGTCTGTCTGAACTAATGTGTCATTTAAGGCTACTATTTCTTTTTTATTTTCTGTCTGGACAATATATCCATTGATGCAATTGGTTCTTTTAAGCCCCCTAGTATCATTGTATTGCTGTTGATTTCTCTTTTAACGTCTGCCTATATATGCTTTATATATTTATGTATTCTATGTTGTGTTTTGCACCCCACTCCAGTACTCTTGCCTGGAAAATCCATGGACAGAGGAGCCTGGTAGGCTGCAGTCCATGGGGTGGCTAAGAGTCGGGAACGACTGAGCGACTTCACTTTCATTTTTTACTTTCATGCATTGGAGAAGGAAATGGCAACCCACTCCAGTGTTCTTGCCTGGAAAATCCCAGGGACGGGGAAGCCTGGTGGGCTGCTGTCTCTGGGGTCGCACAGAGTCGGAGACGACTGAAGCGACTTAGCAGCAGCAGCAGCATGTTGTGTTTTGGAGAAGGAAATGGCAACCCACTCCAGTATTCTTGCATGGAGAATTCCATGGATAGAGGAGCCTGGTGGGCTATAGTCCCTGAGG
This sequence comes from Bison bison bison, assembly GCF_000754665.1. NCBI lineage: Eukaryota > Metazoa > Chordata > Mammalia > Artiodactyla > Bovidae > Bison > Bison bison. The sequence continues at coordinate 24,950,209 of NW_011495018.1, forward strand.
TCACAAAGAGTCAGACACAACTGAGCAACTAACACACACACATGTCGTATTTACAAGTTTTATATCCTGCTTCTTGATTGATCCTTTTATGGTTATTCAATGCCCTTTGTCTCTTGTTACGTCTTTGTTTTAAAGCATATTTTCAACTTTCTTACTTCCACTTGCATGGAGAATCTTTTTTCATTCCTTCACTTTCAGTCTGTGTGTGTCTTTAGATCTGAATTGAGTCTCTATGCTGTGCCTTGTCACTCAGTTGTATCTTACTCTTTGCAACACCATGAACTGTAGCCCACCAGGCTCCTCTGTCCACGGGGATCCTCCAGGCACGTACACTACAGGGGGTTGCCATGCCTTCCTCCAGGGGATCTTCCCAGCCCAGGGATTGAACCCAGGTCTCCTGCATTGCAGGTGGATTCTTTACCATCTGAGCCACCAGGGATATGATCTATTGCTGTTTTGTTGTTTTTTTTTTTTCAATCCAGCAAGCCATCCTATCTCTTTTGTTTGAATCATTTTATGCTTAAAGTAACTATTGACAGATATGTATTTATTGCCATTTTGTTAACTGTTTTCTAGTTGCTTTTGCAGTTCTGTTTCTGTCTTCTTTGATTTCTTCCACTGTAGTTTGATGAATTCCTTTAATGATATGTTAAATTCATTTATCTTTATTTTTTGTGCATCTGTTCTTAGTTTGTGATGTCCATGAAGTTCATACATAATAAACTAAGTATATAGCTATATATTTTAACTTGATTGCTTAAGTTCAAAAACATTTTAAAACCCCTACATTTTTACTCCCTGTACAATTTTATAGTTTTGGCATCACATTTTACATCTTTTTTTTTTATGGATGCAAATTATTTTGCTACCTTTGTATTTTAATCTTATTAACTTTATAAGTGGTTGATCCATTACCTTTAATATATGTTTACTTTTACTGGTAATTTTTTTTCTTTCATAATTTCCTTGCTTATGATTATGATATTTTCTTTTTCACTTAGAGATGTCATTTAATATTTCCTTAAGACTGACTTAGTGGTGATAAACTCCTTTGGCTTTTGCTTGTCTGCAAAGCTTTTTACCTACCCTTTAAGCCTGAATGATATCTTTATCAGACAAGAATATTCTTGTTTACAGATTTTTTTTTCTTTTAGCACTTAGAATATATTATACCACTCCATCCTAGCCTGCAAAGTTTCTGCTGAAAAGTTAGCTGACAGTGTTATGCATGTTCCCATGTATGTAACTCATTGTTTTTCTCTTTCTGCTTATCAAGAGTCTCTTTATCTCTTTAAATTTTGACATTTTAATTTTAATGTGTTTTTACATGAACTTTTTTTGGTTCATCTTGTTAGGGAGTCTCTGTCCTTTCTGGACTAGGATGTCTATTTTCTTCCCCAGGCCAGGAAAAATTTTAGCTATATTTTTTCAAATAATTTACCCACTCCTTTCTCTCCTCTTTCCCTCTGGGACTCCTAAATACAAATGTTAGTACATATGGTATTGTACCATAGGTCTCAAACTATCCTCTTTTATCTTAATTCTTTATTCCTTTTTTTAAAAATTCATCTTTGGTGATTTCCACTATTCTATCTTTTAGATTACAAATCCATTCTCCTATATCATCTAATCTATTGTTGAATTCGTCTAGTGTACTTTCATTTTAGTTACTGTATTCTTTGGCACTGATTGATTCTTTATATGTTTTCTAACTCTTTCTTGAAGTCCTAGTGTTCATCCATTCTTCTCCTAAGTTCTCTGAACATTTTTATGATTATTTTGAAACCATTATCAGGAAAATTGCTTATCTTTGTTTCTTTTAGTTGTTTTTTTTTTTTTTCCCAAAGGTTTTTGTCTTATTCTTTTATTTGGAATCAGTTCAGTTCAGTTCAGTCGCTCAGTCGTGTCTGACTCTTTGCGACCCCATGAATCACAGCATGCCAGGCTTCCCTGTCCATCACCAATTCCCAGAGTTCACCCAAACTCATGTCCATCGAGTCAGTGATACCATCCAGCTATCTCATCCTCTGGCATCCCCTTCTCCTCCTGCCCCCAATCCCTCCCAGCATCAGGGTCTTTTCCAATGAGTCAACACTTTGCATGAGGTAGCCAAAGTATTAGAGTTTCAGCTTCAACATCAGTCCTTCCAAAGAACACCCAGGACTGATCTCCTTTAGAATGGACTGGTTGGATCTCCTTACAGTCCAAGGGACTCTCAAGAGTCTTCTCCAACACCACAGTTCAAAAGCATCAATTCTTCGGCACTCAGGTTTCTTCACAGTCCAACTCTCACATCCATACGTGACTACTGGAAAAACCATAGTCTTGACTAGACAGACCTTTTTTGGCAATATATTTCTCTATATCTTCATTTTGACAAATTTTCTGTGTCTATTTCTTTGTATTAGATAGGTCTATTACATCTCCAAATTTTGGAGAATTAGCCTTATAGAGGAAAAGTTCTTTGGGGCCAAGCAGCACACGCCCCTTGGACATCAGAGTCAGATGTTTCAGGGGTATTTTCTATGTAGGCTGCATGAACTTTTTATTTTGGCAAGGCTGAGTGCTGTGGGTGCTCTGGGATCCAGAGTTGACTACCAGTCTGGCTGACTGTGAGACCATGCTTTACGCAATTTCTGTGGGTGTGCTGGTGGGAGCAGACCTCTGGCATGGCCCACCAAGAGGCCTGGTGGTGTGAGATGGCTATGAGCATGAAGTTGGATAGAGCATGCCCCTGGCACTAATGGGTTAGAGGAAGATTCCAAAATGGCACCACCAGTACTGGTGTCAGCACAGTCGAATGATATCACAAAAGTGGATTCTGCCAGTTCCTGGAGAGCTGACTCATGGAGGCTCTCTAACATAAGTAAGTTGGCCGGACCCCAGTACCTTTCAAGCTACCATCTCTGTGCTGGGACTTAGAGCAAGAGACCTTTTGAAAGCATCTTTAAGAGTAGAGTCTTAGCTTCTGACAGCTCTCTGACTCTCACAAATGTTAAGTTCCACTGGTTTTCAAAGCCAGACGTTTTGGGAATTAAATCTTCCTGGTACAGAACACTCAGGTTGGCAAGTCCAATGTGGAGATCAGTCTCCTCTCTCCTAGGGGAGAATCTCTGTGGGTAATGTTTCCCACCTGTGCTGGGGATTGGGTCCTGACTAGACCACATGTCTGCCCCTTCTACTTATTTTACTGTGGTTCCTTCTTCTATCTTTAGTTGTGGAAAATCTTTACTGCTTAGTCTTCAGGTTGTTCTCAGAGATAGTTACTCTGTAAATAGTTATCATATTGAAGTGTGTGTGGGAGGAAGTGAACAAAAGATCTTCCTAATTCACCATCTTGATTTCTATGCAATTATTATTTTAGAGCTTTTTCCCATCTTTATGTTCTTTGGGTGTTTTGCCTTCTTTCACGTGGGGAAGTATTAAAGGAGGATTCAGCAAATCCTGAAAGGAGTTCTAAGGCCTATCCTTCAGAGTTATTCAGAGTGGGACACAAGGAGTACACTTTTATACTCCCATGCCATGCAGTCATTGATTGTTGGCTACTTAGTAATGGAGCAGGATCTTGGGTAAGACAGCTCCTTCTTCAGAAGCAGTCTCTATAATGAACTGGCAGCAGAAGCTGAGTTCTTCAGTACTAAAAGGAGATCTAGGTAGTGCATTATATTATCAAAGACAAAAATAAATGGCAAAGCCCTCATGTTTTCTTGGAAATAATTATTGTCAATTTTTGGATTTTCAAAGTGAGAAGGTGAAATATTTTCATGACATATACTTATAAGACAGTTAATTATATAGAATTCACTTTAGAAATGGAAGTTCCAGGTGCCTCAATAACAACCAAATCATACGTTAAGAATAAAAAATTTTCTTCTGTGATGAATCTTTCATACCACTCAGCATTTTCAGTCATTCTTAAAACAATTAAATAGTCTTATTTGTAAATGGAACTCAGGAACCAGTTCCTGAGTTGTTACCAGTTGAGTGAACATCTGTTCTTTCTGGATTAAAATGTCCAAGTGTCTTGTTAAATTTTGTTGTAGTTATTCCCAATAGTTCCAAGGAGGTTTCTGGTACCTTTTATGGTTTCTGCATAGACATACCAAAAATTACTATGGAATTTTGTATCCTCATTTGTGAGGAAAATAGAGAGTCATTTCTCTTTTTTTTCTGTGTCTATATGTTGCAAAATGCAACAATCTCATGACTACATCACCTAATGAAGTTACTTATTAACAATGTCTATGGTGTGTGCCCTTTTATTCATTTTTTACTACAGTGAAAAAAGAAGAGAAAGTCAAATGAATTTGGAAATGTAATTAGTCTTGGCTGAGCCTTGAGTCACAGTTGTTGCTCACTATGCATGCAATTGGGAGATGCATAAATAAAGCCAGTATCCCTATATCAATGATAGCACTATAAAAATAAGCCTCACATAAATTTGTAAAGACTGTTGTACATATAAAATACAAGCCTTGGATTTATCCCAAGTAAATCACATCAGGAGTATTTGCTTTGGCCACTAATTAAGTTATACGGAAAGGCCAAATTCACCTGGGAATAGCAAAGCCATAGCTCCCCTAAGACATTATAAGGATGACATATAAGAAAGCAATAACTTACACGCCTGTTTTCTCCTCAGTTCACGTTAGGAAAATCAAGATTTCCATTGAGGCATGCAGAAAGCTCCCTCTAGCAGATGTAGACAAGTGCATTAATAAATCATGACCATCGTTAAAGTTTTTAAACCAATATTTTGTGATCAGGCATGCTTTTCATTATCAGTTCTGAAGCTAGATAGAAATATTGCTTACATGGGGCATTAATTCATGAAATTGCTGTAGTTGACTAGTTGCCAAAGACTACTAGCAATACAACAATGGTTTAGAGAACAGTCAAGACGTTTTACTTGCAAAGTGTCTGTAGAGATGCGTAACTGCTAATAAATTTGTGTAGCCCTTGTTCATGCATGCCACCTTCAGGCACAGTAAGATGACGCTGATTGCTTTTGTGTTTGTGCATATGCTTGCTAGTCTATCCCAACATTTGTCAACTGTGCCTATGAATTCATATGCTTATATTTTCAGATTGTGCACAGCAAAGTCACTTAGGAATAAATTGGAATTTGTGAATCCAGAGGAAATTGTGTCATTCTAAGCACTGTGCAGTTTTTAGCAGATGCAGAAAGCTAAACTTTCCACCCAAACTGCATAAGAAAATTAGTGATGACTACAAATATGACACCAATTACATCAGGGAACTCCATAATTCCAAGTATAAGTTTACCATATGAGATGTTTAAGGATGTTACAGTTAAATCAGCATTTAGCACCTTTCTGAATTCTTTAGTTCATCAACTTCTTCTTAATTTTAATTAAGGTAGAAAACTTCTTTGTGTAGGCTAGCTCTAACTGCATAGGGGACACCTATTTTAGAAGATTGTATCAATATTTTAACATAAAAATGATATAAAAATAAGCATGTGGCATATTCAAACCACTCACTCTTACCCATTCTGTGCACACTCAATTTATTTTAAAGTTTATTTAAAGATTTTGTTTGCAAAATGTCATTGAATTTAAATATTTATGATAAGCACTTAAATATTAAGGGAACATTTGTCTCAATGCATTTTTTCCTGGAAGAATGATGTCTTTGAAGACTGTTATCAAAATGTAGTTCAGCCCCTCTATATTCCTATTTGTCAAATGAATATGTAGTTAAAATCATGGTAAAGCAGGCATTATTTACTCAATAAACCTTAACAGCTTTATGAAAAATTCCCTATCTGTTGTGAGAAAAACGGTGCTTATAACATGAAAGCTCACTGAAATTTGTCCTGGATGGACTGTGTTCTAACAGAATTCAAGTGTCTGTCTCTACCAAAGGACTATTTCTGAAATAATTTGGTCATAAGTATAAATTGTCATTTTATCAAACCATGTAAGGAAGTGAGAAGATGGTCATGTTGGTTTTCATTTTAGAGTAGGTTTTTGTCATAGCAGGCTAGATTTTGACAGTTCTTTGAGTAAGACACTGTGGCCCCTTTCGTACCCAGCTTTCACATTGAAATCATTCCCCTTTCCTAGGCGTAAATAGAGGAGAAGGCAATGGCAACCCACTCCAGTGTTCTTGCCTGGAGAATCCCAGGGATGGCGGAGCCTTGGTGGGCTGCCATCTATGGGGTCGTGCAGAGTCGGACACAACTGAAGCGACTTAACAGCAGCAGGGATAAATAGAATAAGAAGACCATTACTGCACAATGAAGTCTAAGTTCCTTTATCTTAAACCAGTAGATACTCAATACAGAAATAATCCTCACAGTTTTTGTAAATATAGGCACAGTTCTATATCCAAGCACAACTTGGCCTGAGCTGTAGAAAGACCAGTATATATTGTTCAGAAAACCAAGTTAGAGTTAGGCCAAAAGATGGAGATTTTCTTTTGCCCTGGGTCTTAAAGCTTATTCTAGTCTCCTGTCTGAGAGTTGTTATATCTAGAATCGTAATCCATCTCTCTACTCTAGGTCACCTTGTCCTTTTCTGTAATCTGTGCCTAATTCTCACCCTTTTCATTGTATAAAAGGAGAGACTCAGTTTTCAAGTGAAAGCAGATCAACTATTAGACTGTCCTAAACTTGTTAACAAATTCTATCTTCTTTTAATAGCCATCACCTTAAATCAAATTTAAGGTAGAAGGATACTGTGAGTCACTGAAGAGCAGAAATGGAGAAAATTGCACTGAATGCTGTAGAAAATGGCAAGAAGTATGAGAAAAATGAGTGAGCTCCCCAAAATCTAGGTGATTGCTTGTAAATACTTACTGTAATTAGAACGTTATAATTTTACACTTGCAGTGATACAGAGACAAAGAATATCTAAATTGTAATGTAAGGAAACAATTCAAAAGATATATTTTCAGGGATAAATTTTGGATTAATTATTTTATAAAATAATCTTCTGACAAACTGTAGTCCATTGGAAAAGGGAATGGTAAACCACTTCAGTATTCTTGCCTTGAGAACCCCATGAACAGTATGAAAAGGCAAAAAGATTGGACACTTAAAGTTGAACTCCCCAGTTTTGTAGGTAACCAATATGCTACTGGAGAAGAGTGGAGAATAACTCCAGATAGAATTAAAAGATGGAGCCAAAGCAAAAACAACACCCAGTTGTGGATATGACTGGTGATAGAAGCAAAGTCTGGTGCTGTAAGAGCAATATTGCATAGGAACCTGGAATGTTAGGTCCATTAATCAGGGCAAATTGAAAGTGGCCAAACAGGAGATGCCAAGAGTGAACATCAACGATTTAGGAATCAGTGAAATGGATTGGACTGGGTGGATTGGACTGGTGGAAAATGGACTGGAATGGGTGAATTTAACTCAGATGACCATTACATCTACTAGTGTGGGCAAGAATCCCTTAGAAGAAATGGAGTAGCCATCATAGTCAACAAAAGAGCCCAAAATGCAGTACTTGGATGCAATCTCAAAAACAACAGAATGATCTCTATTTATTTCCAAGGCAAACCATTCAATATCACAGTAATCCAAGTCTATGCCCCGACCAGTAATGCTGAAGAAGCTGAAGTTGAATGGTTCTATGAAGACCTATGAGACCTTCTAGAATTAACACCCCCAAAAGATCTCCTTTTAATTATAGGGGACTGGAATGCAAAAGTAGGGAGTCAAGAAACACCTGGAGTAACAGGCAAATTTGGCCTTGGAGTACAGAATGAAGCAGGGCAAAGGCTAATAGAGTTTTGCCAAGAGAACTCACTGGTCATAGCAAACACCCTCTTCCAACAGCACAAGAGAAGTCTCTACACATGGACATCATCAGATGGCCAACACCGAAATCAGACTGATTATATTCTTTGCAGCCAAAGATGGAGAAGCTCCATACAGTCAGCAAAAACAAGACCAGGAGCTGACAGTGGCTCAGATCATGAACTCCTTATTGCCAAATTGAGACTTAAATTGAAGAAAGTAGGGAAAACCACTAACCATTCAGGTATGATCTAAATCAAATCCCTTATGACTATACAGTTGAAGTGACAAATAGATGAAATGGATTAGATCTGATAGACAGAGTGCCTGATGAAGTATGGACGGAGGTTCATGACATTACACAGGAGACAGGGATCAAGACCATCCCCAAGAAAAATAAATGCAAAAAAGCAAAATGGCTGTCTAAGGAGGCCTTACAAATAGCTGTGGAAAGAAGAAAAGCAAAGGAGCAAAAGATATATCCATTTGAATGCAGAGTTCCAAAGAATAGCAAGAAGGGATAAGAAAGCCTTCCCCAGTGATCAGTGCAAAGAAATAGAGGAAAACAATAGGATGGGAATGGCTAGAGACCTCTTCAAGAAAATTAGAGATACCAAGGGAACATTTTATGCAAGTTCAGTTCAGTTGCTCAGTCGTGTCTGACTCTTTACTACCCCGTGGACCACAGCACTCTAGGCCTCCCTGTCCATCACCGACTCCTACAGTTTACTCAAACTCATCCCCATTGAGTCAGTGATGCCATCCAACCATCTCATCCTCTGTCATCCCCTTTTCCTCCTACCCTCAGTCTTTCCCAGCATCAGGGTCTTTTCATGCAAAGATGGGCTCAATAAAGAACAGAAATGGTATGGACCTAATAGAAGCAGAAGATATTAAGAAAGGGTGGCAAGAATACACAGAAGAACTGTACAAAAAAGATCTTCATGATCCAGAAGATCACAATGGTGTGAGCACTCACCTAGAGCCAGACATCCTGGAATATGAAGTCAAATGGGCTTTGGGAAGCATCACTACGAACAAAGCTAGTGGAGGTGATGGAATTCCAGTTGAGCTATTTCAAATCCTGAAAGATGATGCTGTACAAGTGCTGCACTCAATATGCCAGCATATTTGGAACACTCAGCAGTGGCCACAGGACTGGAAAGGTCAGTTTTCATTCCAATCCCAAAGAAAGGCAATGCCAAAGAATGCTCAAATGACTGCACAATTTCACTCATCTCACACGCTAGTAAAGTGACGCTCAAAATTCTGCAAGCCAGGCTTCAACAATACATGAACCATGAACCTCCTGATGTTCAATCTGGTTTTAGAAAAGGCAGAGGACTGGAGATCAAATTTCCAACATCCACTGGATCAAAAGCAAGAGAGTTCCAGAAAAACATGTATTTCTGTTTTAATGACTATGTCAAAGTCTTTGACTGTGTGGATCACAATAAACTGTGGAAAATTCTGAATGAGATGGGAATACCAGACCACCTGACCTGCCTCCTGAGAAACCTGTATGTAGGTCAGGAAGCAACTGCTAGAACTGGACATGAAACAACAGACTGTTTCCAAATAAGGAAAGGAGTATGTCAAGGCTGTATACTGTCATCCTGCTTATTTAACTTATATGCAGAGTACATCATGAGACACGTTGGGCAGGATGAAGCACAAGCTGGAATCAAGATTGCTGGGAGAAATATCAATAACCTCAGGTATGCAGATGACACCACTGTTATGGCAGAAAGCAAAGAAGAACTAAAGAACCTCTTGATGAAAGTGAAAGAAGAGAGTGAAAAAGTTGGCTTAAAGCTCAACATTCAGAAAACTAAGATCATGGCAACTGGTCCCATCACTTCATGGTGAATAGACGGGAAACAGTGGAAACAGTGACAGACTTTATTTTTTGGGGCTCCAGAATCACTGCAGATGGTGACTGCAGCCATGAAATTAAAAGATGCTTACTCCTTGGAAGGAAGGTTATGACCAGTCTAGACAGCATATTCAAAAGCAGAGACATTACTTTGCCACTTAAGTCCATCTAGTCAAAGCTATGGTTTTTCCAGTGGTCATGTATGAATGTGCGAGTTGGACTATAAAGAAAGCTGAGAGCCGAAGAATTGATGCTTTTGAACTGTGGTGTTGGAGAAGACTCTTGAGAGTCCCTTGGACTATAAGGAGATCCAAACAGTCCCTCCTAAAGGAGATCAGTCCTGAGTATTCATTGGAAGGACTGATGTTGAAGCTGAAACTCCAATACTTTGGCCAGCTGATGTGAAGAGCTGACTCCTTTGAAAAGACCCTGATGCTAGGAAAGATTGAAGGCAGGAGGAGAAGGGGACAACAGAGGATGAAATGGTTGGATGGCATCACTGACTTGATGGACGTGAGTTTGGGTAAGTTCTTGGAGTTGGTGATGGATAGGGAGGCCTGGCGTGCTGCGGTCCATGGGGTCACAAAGAGTCAGACACGACTGAGCAACTGAACTGAAATGAAAAGGATCTTGACTGTCCTGTCAAGACATGTTATATTTTGCTAGATAATAGAAAAGTCTCTGAGTGTTAAAAGGAAATCTACTTTCATCTCTTGCTAAGCAAAGACTTGTTACCAGTCTTCTTTACTGATTCATTGACTATTCATTCAAGAACAGTTTCACTGAGTATCTGTCATGTGGCAATCATTCTGGACACTGAGGCTAATAGTGAACAATGAATTTCTTGTCCTCAATGAGTTTCTTGTTTTGTTGAGGGAATAAAATAAACCTGTATACACATAGATTATTATCTGATACTGGTAAGTGCCATGAGGGACCTCAAATGAGATTATGGGTTAGAGTACAATGGGAAGTAAAACTGGCAACATAAGATTGTGTGATCAGGGAAAATCTGTCTGACAAAGTGACCTGGTGGTAATAGTGACATAATAAAAAGCTGAAGTCCTGGGAAAGAGTGTTCTCAGCAGATGGGACAACATAGTACTTGTGATAGGATATTCCCAATGTGTTTGGAGGTTAGAAAGATGACCTGTGTGAATCTGTTATTGTCAGTAATGGAAGTGTTACGGTAGAAAGAGTCAGAGGCAGGCAGATGCTAAGGCATAAAAGGCTCTGAATGCAGAGTAAGGAACATGGCTTTTATTCCAATTATAATTGAAATACATTGGAAAGGTTCACTTTTTTTAAGTATACCAGCTGCTATGTGGACAAAAACTGTAGACAATAGTGAGATTTTAAGCAGGAAAACCATTCATGATACTATTTTTGAAGTCTAGGAGAGAGACAGCCATGGGTTAGACTAAGTTGACAGCAGAGGAGTTGGT
>NW_011495018.1:24961400-24978488 GCF_000754665.1 Bison bison bison
TGGTAAAAGAATGTGTATTCAAGATACATGTTGGAATTAAAGCTAAGGGATAATCCTCGGCTGATGTAGGACACAAGGAAGAAAATAGAGCAATCAAATATAATCTGTAGGTTTGAGATCTATACAAAAAATCAGAGTTGAAAGAAATATTCCAATGGAAAGATTGAAGGCCAGATGCCAAAGAAACATAATCTCACAGCTATTAATGCTATATATAGCTGGGACTATTAGAACCTCTGAGTAGTTACTCCAATTCACTTTCTGCCATGTCAGGTGCCTCCCCAGTGATGCCTAAAATTTCTCTTTCTCTTTTCCTCTAGGTGTAAGAAAAGTTAATCTATTAGCTGAGTAAATACTCTGTGTTCTCAGCACTTATTTCATTTGCTTCCCTTTTCCCCATTTCATTCATGTTTTAATTTCCTGTATTAATATTAATCATTTTACAGGATCCAGCTGTGTTTAATTGAAAAAAATGTGTATCAGCATTTTGTCAAAATACTGATTTTGATTAAATTGATAACATAACATGGGATCAAGTACAAGTGAGTATCAGTAAGGGGCTGCTATATGTAGCTTTTATCTCAGAAGGATAAGGATTAAATTCTGTCTTTAAAAAATAAAAAACACAATGCAAAGTCACTTAAACTCGTTCATATTATAAAACATTAAAAAGTCTTATTTTTAAAACCCATAAATTCAAATGTTTAATATATAGCCAATATATCCTTTCCTTTCCAGCTTTAGTGAGATATAAATGTCACATAACCTTGTTCTAATTCCAGGTGTAGAAATAGATGATTTTATATACATATATATTGCAAAACTATTACCAAAAGGAAGTTAGTTAAAATCTCTATCACTTCAAATAATTACCATTTGTGTGTGTGGGTGTGTACACGTGCATGCAATTATGAGGGCTTCCCCAATGGCTCAGTGGCAAAGAATTTGCCTGCCAATGCAGGAGACACAGATGTGGGTTCCATCCCTGAGTTGGGAAGATCCCCTGGAAGAGGAAATGGCAACCTACTCTAGCATTCTTGCCTGAGAATCCCATGTACAGAGGAGCCTGGTGGGCTACAGTCCATGGGGTCGCAAAGAGTCAGACACGACTGAGACACTGAGCACACACCCATGCATATGTCTGTGTGTGTGTGATGAGAGCATTTGAGATCTACATCCCTAGAAACTTTCAAGTAGGAAATACGGCATTGCCGATTATAATCACTGCACTGTACATTAGATTCCCGGGAGTTAGTTGCCTTATAAATTGAAGTTTCTACCCTTCACCTAACATCTCCCTATTTTAACCATTCTCAGCCTCTGGCAATCACTGTTCTAGTCTATTTCTAAGACTTTGGGTTTGGGGGATCACATAATGTTTGTCTTTCTCTATCTGACTTATTTTGCTTAGTACAAGGCCTTCAAGGTTGATCCTCTTGTTGCAAAAGATTTTATATATCACATGTATTTTTTTTTTCATTTATCTACAGAGTGACACTTAAGTTGTGTCCATGCCTTGGCTATTGTGAATAATGCTGCATGAAGAGGACTGTGCAGATATTTTTACAAGATACTGATTTCGTTTCATTCACATATAGACCTAGATGTGAGATTCCTGGGTCATATGGTAATTCTATTTATACTTTTTTGAGGAACATCCACACTGTTTTTCCTATTTGCTCTACCAATTGACATTCTTACCAAAAATGCAAAAGGGTTCCTTTTCCTCTACATTCTTGCCAATTCTTGTTGTCTTTGTCTTTTTGATAATAGCCATTCTGCAAGATGTAAGGTGACATCTCACTGCGATTTTGATTAGCATTTCCGCAGCCATGAAATTAAAAGACGCTTACTCCTTGGAAGGAAAGTTATGACCAACCTAGATAGCATATTCAAAAGCAGAGACATTACTTTGCCAACAGAGGTTCGTCTAGTCAAGGCTATGGTTTTTCCTGTGGTCATGTATGGATGTGAGAGTTGGACTGTGAAGAAGGCTGAGCGCCAAAGAATTGATGCTTTTGAACTGTGGTGTTGGAGAAGACTCTTGAGAGTCCCTTGGACTGCAAGGAGATCTAACCAGTCCATTCTAAAGGAGATCAGCCCTGGGATTTCTTTGGAAGGAATGATGCTAAAGCTGAAACTCCAGTACTTTGGCCACCTCATGCAAAGAGTTGACTCATTGGAAAAGACTCTGAGGCTGGGAGGGACTGGGGGCAGGAGGAGAAGGGGACGACAGAGGATGAGATGGCTGGATGGCATCACTGACTCCATGGACGTGAGTCTGAGTAAACTCCGGGAGTTGGTGATGGACAGGGAGGCCTGGCGTGCTGCGATTCATGTGGTCGCAAAGAGTCAGACACAACTGAGCGACTGATCTGATCTGGTCTGGTGATTAGTGATGCTAGAAAAAACACACTTGAAACTAGGACAGTGATATACATTTATGTTGAAGGAGTGTAGCATGCTTCTGTATGTAAAATATTGATTTTATATTTTTAGCATTTTTGGCCTCTGTCTACAATAAATGATAATGTTTTTGAACTATAGCATTTAACACATATATTGAGTCTTTAGCATATCTATGTGTCTAAAACAGCAAGTTGTTAAACTTTAAGAATTTGTGAGAACTAAAAACATTTCCAACCCGTCTACTATGTTCTGGGCACAATCCTACGACTCAGTATAGTAACAAAAGAAAAAAACTGGTCCTCAGTTTATATTTTAGTAAGGGAGATAGGCAATAAACACATTTTTGAAGATTTTTATTGTAATAGCCAAGATATGAAAACAACCCAAGTGGCTACCAACAGATGATTGGCCTCAGAAGATGTGTATGTGTGTGTATATATACACATATAGGTGTGTGTGTGTGTGTGTGTGTGTATACATACACATGCATACACACTCTATATACATACATATGCATACATACACACACACCAGAATATTATTCAGCCATAAAAATCTAAATATTGCCATTTTCAGTAATATGGATGGACCTTAATAATGAGAGAAGTAAGTCAGAGAAGGACAAATACAGTATGATATCACTTATATGTGGAATCTAAAAAATAATGCAAACTAATTTATATATATAATAGAAAAAGACTCACAGACATAGAAAATGAACTTCTTGTTACCAAAGGGGAAAGAGAGGGAGGGAAAAATTAAAAGGATGAGATGAACAGATATGAACTACTGCTAGAAAAGTAACAAGATTTACCATATAGCACAAGGAATTATATTCAATATACAATTGAATATAATCTGAAAAATATGTACATACCTGAATCACTTTGTTGTATACCTGAAACTAACATAATATTGTAAATTAAATATACATAATAACAATACAAAATTTCAGAACGGGACATTTCTAAGTAAAATATAGTAAAAGAAATCCAGAGAAGAGGTCCCGCAGTTGAAGGTGGTAGAGAAAAGTTCAGAGACTTGGATGATGTGACTAGGCAAGCAAAAAAGATTTGGGGAAGTAGAGTCCAAGAAAAGTCCTTTTGTAAAATTAGAGGCAAATTAAATAAAATTTGGTTTGACTGTCAACCCCCTGTATCTATTTCAGGTTTTTTCTGTATCTTTATCCCTTTAATATGATGCCTAAATCTGAGTGCACTCCTGTCTCAAATTTGAAAATAGCATCTCCCTCCCTCCTACATATCACCCTCCCAAAGCTACCTACTACATGAAGAGCATTGACAATCTCAGGAGTTAAGAACTATCACTAAATGTGCTTGCACAAAGTTCTGAAAGGATGAAAGTCAACCTAATGTTTAACTCTTTCAAATGGTTTTGAGAAGAATCTAGGAGTCTTCTTTTAAAAGGAGAAATGAGGAAATGTCACATACACATGTATATGTATACTATGTTGTATGAGCTAATGCTTCTTCTATGATATCTAATTATATTGATCCCCATTAATCCAGAATAATTTCCTTCCTACCCTTCTAGATATTCTCTGGCATATACTTATTACAGGAAAAAAATGAACATAGTCAATGATGAAAGTAAACAGAGGTTCAGATAACCTAAAGCAGATACTACAGTGGTTGAGTGAATTTATGTACAGATGCTTCATTTTACATGACCTAAATAATGAAAAGCTCCTTGTCATATTTTTTTAACTTTTTAATATTTATTAAAAATTAGTTCAAGTTTTGCTTAAAGGGTATCCTCTTTGCCTATGATTAATGGGAGGCATTGCATGTCATGCAATCATAGTCTCAGTCAATTTATTGTTAATTTATTGGGTGTTTGCTGAATTTATGCTTAGCTTTAGGTTCTTTTAAGAATAAATCTTATTAAGACCATCATGTCTGATAAGAGTAAAAGCAGTGAGAGTACTGAAGGAGCTTATAAGAAAAGCCTAACATTACAAACAAATGAAAGTATAGAAATTTTAAAGACTGAGATGACACATGAGGCACAAGCATGTGGAATGAAGAATCTGATCAGAGCTTTGTATTTGATCCAGGATTGAGTGTGTGCATCATCAGCTTTACAAGAAGCTGTCAGTCACCTAGCACACATGACTGGCACTCTGCCTCTCTCTGTATGAGAATTTCCCCAGGATATCTATTGAAGAGTAATACCCTGTCACACTGTATATTTAATTTTTAGGAGTATTAAAATAAATACTTTGGGGATCCCTTCTTAAAAGAAAGATAAAACAAAGTTTGAACTATATTTGGTACAAATGTGATTGTTGAGAAAATAAATCAGAATAATACCAATCAACTTTTTCAAAGTTGACATTTCACTGGGAGTATTCCTTAAAGCCGTTAATATTTTCATTAATCTACTGTCTCCTGCATGCATAATAATTTTCTCTACTTTGGCTGCATTTCCAATACCTCTTCTTGTATGGTCATTATTTTGTAATATCATTTCTCCAGGAAGAATAGAGAGATAATTTACTCTTTCCTTTATCATCATTGATCAAACTACATTTCTACTATCATCGATAGACTTTAAAAGGTGTTTTCAGACTTAAAACCCATGTCCACTTTTACAATTACTATCAAGCTTCTTTCATATATGACCTATGAGATTTTAGGTCACTTCAAATTTTCTTACGAGTGACTAATATTAAATAATCTTTAAAATGATCACTCTAATCAATTTGTCAGTGACATCTGGTTGTCATAATGTATTATACATTTTATCTTAACTTTTCATCAATAATTGTTTAAAATTAGCAAGACATGTAAGCTTTTTTCAAATGTATTTTATGTTTCACTCTTTATTAACTGAACAATCAAACACTTCAAGAGCTTATTCATTCATTTAATTATTCTGAAAACTTCTTTTTTAATCTTTATAAGGTGCACACAAAAGCAATGCAAATGCATTCAAAATTGTCATTACATAGTATTGAACCACATAATTGCATAACCAAATGATCCTCTTGCTATGTACATTGACTTACTGATGAACATATGTGGAAATTCCGTAAAGATGCATGTGTTTTTTTCAGACATATCCCCCATGTTGCTAGTGATGTCATGTGCCCCTCTTCTTAAACCACCAGAATTCTCTTCAAGACAACATATATCAGATATACTTAGTCAAGGTCTTATATGTTGGGATGCATAAAACTTGTGAATATATATAAATATACTTAGCTTTCATACTATTCATGTTCTAATAGACACAAAATTTTGATTTTTTATTTCATGTGACTCCAATAAAAGTAACAAGTAAGATGTATTTATAATTGCATATTGTCTACATTTTTTGAGTTTATGTTTCATAAATGAGAACATTTGAAAGATGAATTTATCACTTATACTTTAAAATGCATAAAGATCAGAAGAATGTTCCACAGACTAGTTTCTGACCTGTGTATTTCAAATCCTGATTCTCTTTTACTATAAATGTGTTTCCACAGCCAAATAGCAAAAGCACTGTTACATTACTATATGGCCTCTGGCTGTCCACAGTCATTTCACAAGAATAGAGTTATTGGCATAGCAGATGGTAGGGCTATTCCTAGACTAGAATGACCAGCAAAGAGATAGTTAAAGACAGGTAACTGCAACCCTCATAGATGTATCCCACTAAAATAAAACTAAACATACCTTCATTTCAACTTTCCTAGCTTAATTAGATCCCCCAAAGTCTCATTCTCATTTGGTCATTCCAAACTAACTGGTGAGAGAAGAAAGTGGATATGAGAGAAGGGAATCAGAGTGGAGAAATACAGTGGTCTTCACCTAACAGTTCAAGTATCTTATGTTTATAAATTTTATAAAAGAAGTAAATGATCTTGTAACTATGTGGTCAGTACTCTTCTGAGGGTCTTGGAAGGGGTCCATGCCATTCAAGGACTCTAATGCTTAAGTTTCATAGCTTCATGAGAAATTTAACCTTGCTTATTATTCTCAGTCAAAATACTGAAAGCAGATACCCAATATTATCAGGCCCAGAGCATGTGTTTCCTGGCAGTGGCCTTGGGAAAGACAGTTCATTTTCACATTGTGGCCATAGGACCTAGAACCAAGATAGTCCCTCCCAATCCAAGCTTGCCTCCTGAGTTCACTTCACTGTTAATAACATAATCATCCTAGGTCCTCAATTTAGACACACCCAGAAACCCACAAAAGTTGCATTTGTGTGTTTTCTATATCTTTACACATTCATTCTCAAAGTCTGTAAGTATGGTAGCTACTAAGGAGTCCTTTTAGGCAAAGAACTTTAAGAAGGAAACTAATTTATTGAACACAGGCCTTATGTGGAGATGTCCTATGGGATTCAACAGTGTACTCTACTCTGGTCACCAGAACTGTATGCTCCAGAGGTGCCCCCGCTGTGAGTTGTATGGGAGCTTCTGATGTGGCAGGACTGACTAACGTGGTCATACTGGCTGGGCTAGCCCCCAGTCCAGCTGGCTGCCAGACTCTGCCTCAAGTGGTGGCTGCTAGCCCATTGGTGGACAAGATCCAGTCCTGGCACAACTGACTGCACAGGGTGTTCATGGCTGGTACTGGCCCACTGGTAGATGAGTAAGCTCTCGGCACTAATAGGCTAAAGGAAGGTTTCCAAAAGAGTGACCCTGTGATAAATGGGTCCCCCAAAATGGCTGCCACCAGCCATCTGTGTCCCTAGGGGGAGTCCCAATCTCCTCTTGTCTCTCTGAGAGGCTCTCCAAGTTAAGCCAATGGCTCTGACTTGGGCCTCTTTCAAATTATTGCCTCTACATTGGGACTTGGAGCATCTGGGGTTTTGTGTATGCCACTTGCTTACTTAGTTGCTCACTCGTGTCCTACTCTTTGCAACCGCATGGGCTGTAGCCCTCCAGGCAAGATACTGGAGTGGGTAGCCATTTGCTTCTCCAGGGGATCTTCCTGATCTGGGATCAAACCCAGGTCTCTTGCATTTCAGGTGGATTCTTTACTTCCTGAGCCACCAGGGAGACCTTTAAGGTGGGTAATACCTTAATACCCTTAAGGCAGGATATTTCGCTTAAGAGCTATTTCCCACAGCCTTTTGCCTCCCCTAATGCAAGTCCTATGCTGTGCTGTGCTGGGTTGAGTCACTCAGTCATGTCCTATTCTTTGCGACCCCATGGACTCTAGCCTGCCAGGCTCCTCTGTCCATGGGGAGTCTCCAGGCAAGAATGCTGTATTTCCATGCCTTCCTCAATGCAAGTACTACTGGTCTTCAAAGCCAGTTTTTCCAATGTGGGACCCCTAGGTCTAGGCAACCATGTGGTGCTCAGACCCTTGTTCCATGTAGAGACTTCTGCAATGTGATCATCCTCTCCCTTGTCAGTCATCTGCCCAAGTATGTGGGTCCTGTTTATTCTGTTTCCACCCCTCCTACCAGTCTCCCCATGGTTCCCTCTTTATGCCTTTAATTGTGGAAAATATTTTCTGCTAGTTTTAGGTCATTTTCATGGACAGTTGCTCTGAAAATTGTTATAATTTTCCTGTGCCTGTGGAAGGTCTTCCTACTTTGCTATCTTGGCCACACTCTCTAGTTCTTAGTTTACTTGAACTTATCAGCAAAGGCATTGTTACCTTTGAGATACCAGCCTACTTGTAACAGGATAACTTCAGTGTACAATCTTAGAAGTACATGAAGGGTACAAGAAAGTCTAATTTCTGTTTTACAGTCCTAAGTTATAACTGCAAGAAGTTTGCCTCCTAACTATACTTAGTGACACCTATCCACAACACTGTAGTTCTATTTCCTAGTTTTTCTAATCCCCATGGAGAAAAATGTAATCACTAGACATATCATTACAAATCAGAAACTTGTTCCCACTCCAAAAGTCATAGTGGGGAAGAACAATAAAGCGAAAACAGCAGAGATAAATTCACACATTTAAAAATGTCACAAACGTCTGAAATTCTCTCCAAGTCCTATATAACTATGCTACCTCAATAACGAGAATTACTTATGATGAGACAGTTCTCTAGTGAAAGAGGCATTGGTTGTTATTATTATGAGAAACATGTTAATAGATTCTCTGATTGCTAATCGGACCCCCATTCCTTAGGAAATTTTTAACATTTAAGAAATAGTCTCTATTGCTCGAAATCCTGGATTGGGAAATGCTATTTAAAATAGCTAATAAAATCAGGCTGCCTCTGTAAAAGCAGAAATTTATGAGCTCAATATTTTAAAATTTATCTCCGGGAGAAAAATATATCTGAAATCAGTGATTCAATTCTTGGCTTAGAAGCTGTTACTGAAGCCAGGAAAGAATGGGAGACTGTTAACATAGGTGCTTAGGGAAGCAAATACACAGCTGGTATAGTATATTGTTAGATCAATTAAGGAAAGGTTGGCATATACTTACAAGTCTGTTTCAGATAAATTTCTATTTACTTAATATAAGTATATTTCTCTCTGATTGTTGACCAAGAAATACAAAGACCTTGGTTTGTTTGAACAGAAAAAGACACGTGAAATTGTACCATTGATTTATAAACTTAAGATTAAAAATTTCATCAAAGGTCTCTTAAAATGTTTATGAAGTAAACTATATATTCATTTACATTTTCATCTATATTCATCTTTAGAAGTTGATTTTACTAACCAAAACCTTGGTAATAATTAAATTTCTGTAACGTCAGTATCCAGCTCTCATTATCTCAAACAGATGCAAAAAAGTCTGTGTAGTCTCTTAATAAAATTGGAAGTATGTTGAAAGGCATTTTCCTCTTCTATAAATACAGTTTATAAATACAACTTCATTGGCTAAAAGATGGAAGCTCAATCTGCTCTGGCACATTGTAATCTAGATATTGGGACCAGCTCAAGTGGAGAGTCAGTTGGTCTATTTAGGTGACATAGTCACCCTCAGTCACAGGCTCATAAAGTGGGAAATTGCCGCATTTCCCCAACCAGCCCATCCTCCAACCCACCGCCTCAAATAGAGAAGCAAGAAGTATATGCTGCCAGTACTCAGAAATTTTTCCCTGTCTTGCCTACCACATAAGCCATTCCTCTTCTGGGCAGAGATGAGTGAGTCATTGAAAAGGGGATAGAAGTAAGATTTCAATATTTCCTATAGAAGTAGAGTTCCAACTTCATGAACAAAAGTGGAATAATGAGGAAAGGGGCTCCAAATATATCTGGGGCTTCCCTAGTGGTCAGCAGTAAAGAATCTGTCTGCCAATGTAGGAGATCGGAATTCAATCCCTGGTCAGGAAGATCCTCTAGAGAAGGAAACGGCAACCCACCCATTCTTGCCTGGAATTCTTGCCTGGAAAATCCCATGAACAGAGGAATCTGGCGGGCTACAGTCCATGGGGTCACAAAGAGCTGGACATGACTGAGAACACACATGCACACACACAAATATATCTATCTAAGATTTATTTCTGAAAATCTTATCTGACTCTAAAATAAATATCTGTGGAAAACCGATTTTACATTAAAACTGATAGTGGGGGAGGGAGGAGTTTTATATATAATCTCTGAAATGGGGTTTCATGAATATTTTATGAATATTTATTTTGGAAATCATCTTTCATATAAAATCATTGAGTTTGCTTTCCCGTGAAAATTCAGAGTGGACAGCAAATAACAGAGTCTTATTTTATTCAATATAAACTTTCATGGAGCATCTACTATGCAAAAAAAAAAAAGGAGATACTGTTATTTGCAGAAAATATTCAATGATTCAAGATTGAGCAAAATATCTCCTGCATTTTTCTAAATTTTGCCAGTTATAGTCTATTTAGTCCTGGGATTCTGGAAAAGGGTCATTTAATGTTATGTAGCAACAAAGACAATATTAGTGTTGATATTTGGTATTCACGAATATTCACGAATCCCCATTTCAGAGATTATGTATAAAACTCCTCCCCCACTATCAGTTTCAGTGTAAAATCAGTTTTCCACAGATATTTATTTTAGATATTTGTATGCATGTGTGTGAGGGCTCAGTCATGTCCAGCTTTTTGCGACTCCATGGACTTTTGCCCTCCAGGTTCCTGATAACTCCTGGTGAGCCAGAGGAACCAAGTTATTGACTCTTATTGATGACGGACTGGCACGCTATACCAGTGGAAGATGAAGTACTAGTAAATCAACTATATAAACACTTTGAGGATACCAATAATTGAAAGAATTGTGAACAGCACTGACTTAATTCCAAGGCCCTTGCTTTGGAAATCTTCAATTTGAAAAATGACAGGCAATGGAAGTCAAAAGGCATCTGTGATAAAGTGACCCTTATCTCCCACAGCAAGAGGATAGACTGGGCTAAAATTCACGCCAGGATTTAATTGTAAAGGTATCAGATCTGCAAAGGATACTAAACATACAAACTTAACAGGCCTTATATTAAAGTTAGAGATCTAATAGGAGGGCACAGTACTGAGATCTGAATTCAGAACATTTGGGTGACAAGCCTGAGAATCTTGAATTATAGACTTCTCTGAAAACAGGAGGCTTGCAGAAGCAGCTTTTATTTCCGTGCCAGAGAAAATTGGTCTTACTTTGCTTAGAAGGCTTGCAAAAGACCACACCTGAAGCATCTTACTTTCAAGATGATACATATTCTACTCTGCTGCTGCTACTCAAGATATTCATTCAGGCCAATAATTATGGACAAGTTTCCAACATAACCTGAATAGGACATTATAATCTCTACTTGGAATGGGAATAGTTTGCTCCCCCAAATAACTGAAGAACTAGGCTCATGTATATAAGAAGGAACTAGAGGGACAGGTGTGGGAGTGGGTCACAAGGATGAAGAGGGAAGACTATTCCAGGGCAGCATTCTTTCATGATTCAGGATTTAATGTCACAGCAACAACATCTGGAATCAATCCAAACATGCTGTTGCTGTTGAGTGGGGTGATGGTTTGTACGATAGATAGGGCGGAGACATTGCACCAGCCTTGGCAGAGTATTAAGAGTGGGTCAGAAAGCACAGGGAGTAGGGTGGGAATATTAGAATGGATTACCTGAGAAGAGAAAAACACTTTGCAAGATTCTCTAGAAGACCCTACAAACATCATTTTTCATTAAAGCATATGGGAAACTTGGTGGGTGTATTAGCATTCTCCAGAGGCTCAGAATCACTAGGATGGATAGAAAGAGAAATAGAAAGATGGAGACAGAGACAAGAGAGACAGAGGAGATTTATTGTAGGAATTGGTTCTTCTGGTTACTGAGGTCAAGAAGTCCCACAGTCTGCAGTTCCAACAGGAGAATGAGGGAAGCTAGTGGTGTAATTCAATCCAAATCCAGAGCTTTGAGAACAACGGCAGCTGTTGATTAAGTTCTAGAATTCAAAGGCTCAAAAACTAAAAATTCAAGGGCAGGTAAAATGTGCCCACCTCAAGAAGAAAGAAAGAAGTGGCCTTTTTGTTTTATTCAGGATTTTGAAAACAGACTAGGGTATTGGATAAATGGTACATATATGCAATGGGATATTACTTAGACATTAAAAAGAATGAAATAATGCCATTTGCAGCAATATGGATAGACCTAGAAAGTCTCATACTGAGTGAAATAAGTCAGGCAGAGAGGAAAAATATCACATGACATATGATATGTGGGATCTAAAAAGAAATGATACAGATGAACTCACTTAAAAAAAACAGAAACAGATTCACAGTATGAGCTTATGGTTGCCAGGGGGGAAGGATGGTGGGCAGGGATAGTTAGGGAATTTGGGATTAACATGTACACACTGCTATATTTATAATGGATAACCAGTAAGGACCTACTGCATAGCACATGGAACTCTGCTCAATGTTATGTGGCAGCCTAGATGGGAGGGGAGTTTGGAAAAGAATGGATACATATATATGTTTGCCTGAATCCCTTTGTTGTTCACCTGAATCTATCACAACATTGTTTGTTAACCAGTTATACCCCAATACAAAATAAAAAGTTAAAAAAAACAGACTAGCAATGCTGCAGATGTTAGTAAGGGCAGATCTCGTTACTCAGCCTACTGAAGTCACATGCTAATCTTTTCCAGAAATACCCTCACAGACACACTCGAAAATAAAGTTTTACTACCTATGCAGGCATCTCTTTGCCCAGTCACACTGATGCATAAAATTAACCATCAAATTGGGAGAACACAGGCATTTATGATGGAAGACCTCAATCATCTACGCACCTAGAGTGTGTAAGATTTTAATGCAGGGTGAAGAAGGAAGTCTATTTGTTTCTCTTGGAGGCACAACAGAACAAACTCTATCTACAATTCCAACATGACTGCCATAGTGATATAATTGATTCATTCTTAAATTAGCTAAATTTGGACCAAATTAGTGATGGTGGTAGTTTTAGAGACTTCTCAAGCTGAAAGAAATCAATCAGATTCTGGGGCAAAGAATAACAGCAGAATGTTTGGAAAGACTCATTTGGCAATGATATATTTTGAATGGGTAGATCTTAGAGGAAGGAAGATTATAAACTTGGCTTTTGGAATAGTCGAGGTTTGAGGCATCCAGATCTTGAATTAGAAGTGAAAGTGTGAAAAATAGGAAAAAAAAAGTTTTTTCAAATCATACATTGATTTCAAATATACTAGTTTCCAAAGTACAGTAACTATGTTTAAGTCATGATGCAAGGTAATAAGGCATTCCAAGTGGTGCTCCTGATTTCATTCAGATAAATATATTTGTAACTATAGGTGACTGCTTATATTGAGATGTAGCTGTTTTTAAAGTATTTAATGAAGCATTATTCCTCAATGTGCAATGTCACCATTCAAATTATATTTAGAGGTAATGCATTATCACTTCTATCCTCAATTCTCCAGTTCCCTTGTATTCATCTTCCAGTCTGGAGTACAGCATATAGTTGACTTAAATACCAAGACCTGAAGATTTGGGATACTTTTAGAAAGTGGAAATTTATGAAGCATTTTTATCTCTGTGCTTATGATAGCATATCAAGCAATGTTAAAGGCCACCTTTCATATTAGTTTTAAAATAAGGAAGCAACAAATAAGTGGACAAATACTAGCCCCAGGTTCTGGAGTTTCTGAACTGCTCCAACTCTTTTAGTGTAATTAATCTTGGATTCAGATTATGAATGTTTTATGAAGGGAAATGAATTGACCAACTGATAAAGGTCAAGATAAGGAAGCAAAGTTTTGTAGAAATGGTTGATCGCGTGTTTATCCATACCTTAATACCATAAAGGGATTTCCTCCCTTAGATCATTCAGTGATTCATTTTGCCATGGTGTGAAATCTATAGTAATTGCCATTGGCTTACTTTAGATCTGAAAGTCCCTTTAACCCCAGTGTCACCCCCGCTTCGTCATCTGCCCTGGTGAAGAAGACTTAATGCAGGAGGTCTGAGACTGCTCTTCTCAGAAGCACTTGCTTGTCATGCTGGCCCTTGGCTGGATCTGAGAACTTAGCTCTTGGAATATTCCAAGTCAAAAGGTCACTAAGAAGAGTGGATCACTACACCTGACTGTTTTTGGAAACAATATGGTTTATGACAAATACTTGCTTTATTTCAGAGCCTGGAATTTTGGTATACGTTAAGCAGTGCTTATGTGATCAGCCCCAGTAAAAACCTTGAGTGCTCATTCTCTAATGGGTTTTAAGGGCAGAAACATCACACACACACATACACTGTTGGTAAAGAATGTGCTTTTGTGACCCTTCATAGACGGACTGGAGTATAAGGAAGCCCACACAGGGACCCCTGCAAACTCTGCCTGTGTCTTCCCCCTTTATGATACAGCTATATATCCTGACTACTACTATACTGCTGTAATAAATCTTAGGTATGAGTACACCAACATGCTGAGTCTAAGAGTTCTTTTCAACTAGCCTCCATACTTGAGGATCATCCTGTCTTAGAGACCTCCATCACAGCCGCATTCTTCTCATAGATTTAATGAGTCTGGGCCGCAGCATCCCATCACTTGTTAAAGAAAGAAACAGCACTTTTTGTATCCAGCTGAAGATCAGCTTTTTTTTTTCTGCAAGTGGAAAGACAGATACCTCTTAAAGAAAAAGAAGCTAACTTTAGCTAAAAGGACAGGATTTATTTTTCTACCTATTTAGGTTGTAAAACACTATCGTTATTTGCACACAAGTGTTTAATTGCTTTGGTAATCTTCCTTGGCAATCTGTGGCCACAGTATCTGGACTTCATTATAGGCTGTGAAGTTTCATTTGTTTTAAATGTGCTGCTTTTTGATTTCCCCAATTGAATGAGTGCCCTCTTGTTGTTCTGTTATGGGAAAGGGTAAATAAAAACGCCAACCAACCTTTCCCAAACCATCCATCATGCTTTACTACCTGTGTCATAATTCTTTCTTATTTTCAGTACTGCTGAATGGTACTCAATTCCCTGCCCAGAAAAACCTACATTTCTCTTCTTCCCTGAATGGCACGACTAGAGATGCTGTAAGCTTTTCCCAGGTCACCCTTGGGGTGGCATTAGAGCAAGCTTTTCCAACAAGTGTAGGTATAATTGGCAATCAAGCAGAGCATGAATATACTAAGTTGCCTATTAAGTATGAAACAACTTTACCTTCCTCTCTCCACTGCCTACCAAATCGCAATCAATTTATTTACCAAGGACACTGAAAACTGGGAATTCCCTCCAGAGCTCTCAGCAGCAACCAACCAAAAATAGACATCCTCTAACTCTCCTGCACATTGCTACTTGTGATTATTCCAATCTGTTTAACAGAAGCTTGG
The DNA here is from genome assembly GCF_000754665.1 of Bison bison bison. Classification (NCBI taxonomy): domain Eukaryota; kingdom Metazoa; phylum Chordata; class Mammalia; order Artiodactyla; family Bovidae; genus Bison; species Bison bison. The sequence goes on from NW_011495018.1 coordinate 24,976,564, forward strand.
AACATTGTCTAAACAAAAGGTCGCTCTATATTATTGTCACATATCTATGGACATTAGAATCTTTTACTAAATTTTAAGACACACCTCTCAGGCTACACTCCCATGACATTCTGCTTTTGTAAATCTAAGGAGGCAACCCAGGGGTGCATCTTTTTTTTTAACAAGTTTCCCCAACATATGATGAGAATTTAAGGAAATCTTAACTGTAATTTAGGAAAATGTCAGAAAGAGCAACATTCAATGTATTTCTCTCTCTAATACATGATTATCTTAGAGAGGTGAAGAGGAGAGGCAATAAGCAAACTCAGAAGTTATGGCTTTTCAGCTCAAGAACTTTCAAAAATGTGCAGCAGGAAGACACAGGAGAGAAATGAACTGAACTTTGGAAATCATCTCTTCCCTTTTCCTCCCATTCTTCTGTGAATCTGTATAGGTTTTCATCATCTCAGAGCCTCTAAACAGAACAGCTGCTTTTTTCTTCTAAACATCACAGATAAATAGTTTGGTGGTTTGGTTGTAAGAGACAGCTGAGTCCTCTAAGGACTGCCTAAGAAACAAAGAAGGGGAACAAAGAAGTTAAACCTATTTGCCCTCGTGGCTTTTATTATTAAGGAGAATAAGTGATGCACACAACTGTTATGTAATTATAACGCATAGAAACAGATCAGACTAATCCATCCTGGGCCACACATGGTTTGATTTTTTTTTTTTAAAATACTTCAGCTAGATTGATTTGAGATCCTTAAGACAACAACTTTTAGGAGTTGGTGGTCATTTTTTAAAACAGAAGAAATCTACTCTTTTCATTCTTCCAGTTGGTTGCCTGATGCATCAAGACAGCTGCCCAGGATACACCTCATTTAATTGTAATTGTTATTTATAAGTTTATGAAATGTGGAGCCAACACTTAGAGTCTTGTTTGCTCCAAACATCTCTTGGACACTTAGTAACTTTCCTTTACTTACATGCTTTTTGCTTATTTTCTTTTTGTCCTCATGCCCTAGTGGCTCTCCTCTCTTTCACTCTTGAGTTCTCTCTCAGTCTCTCTCACATCTTTTTTCTTCTTTCCCCACCATCTCTCCTTCTGACTTTGCATAAAATAATACAATAATGTAAAGGGCTGCCTCAATCATTTGGCCTAACTACAGTAGACCCAGTTGAGAGATTTGCTGCATACCATCTGTGATATTGTGATTTATAATAAATATATATTTGGTTTAATTCCTTAACTTGGGATATCTGATTTTCTTTAACAATGATCTTTTGATGTTCAGACTATTGGCCTTTGGTCACAAAACTTCTATATAACCTGGCTCCTCCCCTCACTGCCTCAGAGCAGTTCTCTCTGGGTTACTTGAGATGTTATCTCCTGAGCTTGAAGTCCTCAAATTTCCCACTGAATAAAACATAACCCTCAAATTTTAGGTTGAGATTATTTTTTAAGTCCACACCACTTAAATGTGCCCTAACTTCCCCAGCTGTTCTTTGAGCATAGCGCACTTTGCTGAAGTCTGGATACTCAGAATTTTCCTGGTGCTCCAGTCTAATATCTGAATCTTCAGAACAAAGCACAACTGTTTCCAGGATCTGTCTTTCTCCCCTACCTGTGGTCCTGCAGCATTGCAAGCCTTCATGGAGAAAACCAGAACATTTTCCCACAGAACTTCATACAAGAAGAACTGTCCCCAAATTGCTTCAATGGAATACATTTTGATAAAGAAAATATCAGAAACCTCTCACACTGGTCTTTCAATTCCACAAATAGGTCACGCTTGTTAAACATAAGAAATCTGAGCTTGATGTTTCCTGGGGCTTCCATAGGTGACTTCTTCACTGTATTCTGCTGCTGCTGCTGCTAAGTCGCTTCAGTCATGTCTGACTCTGTGTGACCCCATAGACGGCAGCCCACCAGGCTCCCCCGTCCC
>NW_011495018.1:24978588-24978737 GCF_000754665.1 Bison bison bison
GGCCAGATTCTTACTCTCAGCGATGCAGCCCACGGCGCGCCTCCCTGCCCGGCCCCGGTTTGCTAATGGTGGATGCAGGCGTCTGCACTGCTTCTCTGCTGGGGGAGTTACTGTAGGGCTCGCAATCTGCGAGGTTTAAATTGTTTATT
>NW_011495018.1:24978837-24979213 GCF_000754665.1 Bison bison bison
TCAGAGGCTGGCCCTGGGCTGCATGCACCTCCCAGGTCCAAGCCGCTCAGGTTCAGGCACTCGGGTAGTCCTCAGAGGCGCAGACTCAGTTGGGCCTGCGTTTTGTGCTCTTCCCAGGTCCGAGCGCCAATTTGCTATTCCCAGGTCCGAGCGCCAATTTGCTCTTCCCAGGCGAGCGCCAATGCTGCGACTTATCGCCTCCCCGCCACTCGGTTATCTGGATGTAAAACCGGCGCACCTTCTCAGGCAGATGTTGACCGTCCAGACCCCCAAGAAGTTTTAGTTAGCAAAGAAGCCTGCTTACAATTTTATAGATAATGTCTCTCTGGGGCTGCGATTGCCCCCTTCCGGCTCTGGCTGCCTGTCACCGGAGGGG
>NW_011495018.1:24979313-24981792 GCF_000754665.1 Bison bison bison
TGTGACCCCATAGACGGCAGCCCACCAGGCTCCCCCGTCCCTGGGATTCTCCAGGCAAGAACACTGGAGTGGGTTGCCATCTCCTTCTCCAATGCGTGAAAGTGAAGTCGCTCAGTCATGTCCAACTCTTCGCGACCCCATAGACTGCAGCCTACCAGGCTCCTCTGCCCATGGGATTTTCCAGGCAAGAGTACTGGAGTGGGTTGCCATTGCCTAGTCTCGCTCAAATGTTGCCTCCTCAAGGAGCTGTTCCTCTGTGTCTTACAAGCTGTGGGGTTTAGAAAGCAGCTTCATGTCTCTGGGCTTCTGTTTCCTCCTCTAGGAGAGAAAGCTAAAACACTACCTCCTTCAGTGAGTTTTTCTGGGCATTAAATGATTTAAAATATAATACTCTTAGAACAGTAACTTCCCATAGTCAACTCTATCATTACCACTATTATTATTGTTATTATTTGAACACTTGCTTTCCTTCCTCACAGTCATTCTAACAAATTTACCTATTTTCTTCAAAGCATTATTATAATACTATCTCAAATTACTGTTCACTGCCATTCCCTGTTTACTTGTTGATTTTCAATAACCTTCAACCTGACAGGTAAATGTCATAAAAACTTCTGTCTCTGCATGACTGCATTCCCATTGATTAGAATGGCCCCTGGCACAAAGTAATCCATCAATACCATCAGTTAAATGAAGGGATTCTTGCACAAATGAACGAAAGGCAGGCTCCAGAGTTTTACCATATCCCTAGCATTCCCTGGCCTATGAAAACACTAACTGCATTTCCGAATTTTTGAATTTGGGAAGCTTCTGGCCATCCTAGACTTCATGGAATCAAAGGGATCTGTGTTCTAAATTTGGTGTGAATATTCCTCATAATATCTGTGTCAGATTAGGAGAGAGAGAAAGAAGACAGTTACATTCAAAACTGAGGACCATCAATCTAAGAATAGGACCTAGCAAGTGTATTGAAAAGCAATTAAATAGCTCCCCAAAGGAAACATGGAACACCATTGTGCAAACATGAACACTGGGCTATTTGAGGCGAGTTTGTCTGAAGAAAATTATCTAATCTTGAATTCCACACATAAAAAGAAAATTAAAAAATAAATTTTAAAGTATTCTGTCTAAATAAACGGTGGTATTTTATACAATGGAATATTCTGAAGCTCTCAATAAAAGAATAAGATAGATCTTTATATGGCTTGAGACATATTTTTTAGTATTTTTGAATAAAATATTCAGAGTAGTTAAGGAAATTGAAGGTTTTCTATGGTGGAAATATACTCAAACTATGAATATTTACTTTCTCCACTTGCGTGTATGCACGTTGCATGGGCGTGTATGTGTATACATGTATAAACAAACAGGACGAGGTCTGGAAGAATGCACAAAAAGGTAACAGTTGTGGTCATCCTCAGGAAGGATCAGAGGAGAACAGAATTGCTTGAGGTAGTCTAAGTGGTCTCTGGCTTTATGTGTAATGTAAATTTTTTCAACAAAATCATATTCATGCCTTCTTTGATTGATAAATTGTTTTAAATTTAAAAATCAAAAAAAGAGAGCACATTTTCCACGTGTGTGGAAATTGCCCTGAAAATTCTGTTTGCATACTAGACTTCTGTATGGTTAACACAACCACAATAGCTATTAGCACTACTTAACTGAAATGAAGATAGTTTAGCACATATTATCCTGAATACAACTGTGCTATATTGAAATGGGTGTGACTTACTTTTTCAGGTACATACAAACATCTGTTTATAAGTTATACAATTTAGCAGCAGGCTGTTAGCAAACTGGTATTTCTCCCCTATAATCTATTTTTCTGATTCTTTATTAATGAAGATCTTTTTTTTCTATTTTAAATTTTGGGGCTTCTCTTTAAGTCTCTAAAATTTCTCAAAGGTTACTGATGGTTTCAACATGAAACTATTAATTTTTCTCTAGACCCTTGAATTAACTTTGCCTGGGTGTAGAGATACAAGTTCATTTGACTATTGCTGAAAATAAAATGTATCGCTCCTTCTACATTGGACTTTGGGGCTTTTTAAATTTTTGTTTTGTTTTTGGTAATGAGAAGCAATGCTTGTTCTGTCTTTTTCAACCAGGGACAGAAGTACTTGGCAAAGACTGGAAAAACAGGAAGTGCAGGTTTGTTACAGTAAATATACTATTTGCCCCAAAGGGCTGTGCTATCTCCTGATTGTTTTCACTGAATTGCAAACACATTAGTTGCCCTACCTGTTTCAAAATTCCCAGTTGATTTAGGCCTTTCTTTAGCTTGGGCCTCTTTCATCTCACATAATTCCCCCCTCTTTTTTTTATGGAGCTCCCTGTCAGCACCCCAAGATGCAACACTGGTTTCCTTAGTTGATATATCCCCTTTCCTTGCCCTTCTGGAATACTTGCGAAGGAGTGTATGGTCAGATTTTCAGTGTTTAAATCTTCTATCCCTTTTGAGCCACATCCTTTCTGA
>NW_011495018.1:24981892-24999620 GCF_000754665.1 Bison bison bison
TTATTTTTTTCTCCCTGTTATGTTGCCCTCTGTGCTTCCAAAGCTCGGCACAGATTCGGCAGTGAGAAGGTTTCCTGATGTTTGGAAACTTCTCTCTTTTTAAGATTCCCTTCCCGGGACGGAACTCCGTCCCTCCCTCTTTTGTCTCTTTTTTTTTGTTTTTAATATTTTTTCCTACCTCCTTTCGAAGAGTTGGGTTGCTTTTCTGGGTGCCTGATGTCCTCTGCCGGCATTCAGAAGTTGTTTTGTGGAATTTACTCGACGTTTAAATGCTCTTTTGCTGAATTTGTGGGGGAGAAAGTGTTCTCCCCGTCCTACTCCTCCGCCATCTTGGCTCCTCCCCTCTTGGGCCTCTTTCATCTCACATAATTCCCCCCTCTTTTTTTTTATGGAGCTCCCTGTCAGCACCCCAAGATGCGACACTGGTTTCCTTAGTTGATATATCCCCTTTCCTTGCCCTTCTGGAATACTTGCGAAGGAGTGTATGGTCAGATTTTCAGTGTTTAATCTCCTATCCCTTTTGAGCCACATCCTTTCTGAGCCACTAGTTTAAAAATCCTTCTTTTCGATGAATCTTTTGAAATCTGGTCTACCTCTCCCTGTTACCTATTATAAAGTCCTCCCTGGTGTGGTCACTTTCTCCCAGGGTTCTCATAGCCTCCAGAGCACCAATTCCATTCTTCCATCTTTCATAACTGTATCCAGAGGGGCAGTTACATTTACTGCTTTCTCTACCTCTGACACTGTTGGATGCTCACTTTGATTTGGATTTCCAGCTGATAAGTGTATAACTGATGTCTGCTAGTACCATGGTATTTTGGAAATGTTCGTTTTTTTCTTTTACTTTTTTCCTCCCCTGGTCAGAATGTCCATTAGTAATCATCATTAGTGATTTCATTGTCCATTTCTATCTACTTTTAACCTTATCCAAACACCATACCAGCTGCAGGGCCTGAGACTCTTGACAGCCGTATGTAAAGATTTTCCCTCAAACTGGAAAGCAAATGGAATTTTTAAAAAACTGTTTCTGTTCTTAAGAAGAAAGATTTTTGTGTCTCTCCCAAGAGATAAGCTGCAATAAGGAAGAAGAAATGCAAAGACTGAAAATCCTCTGGTAAATGTCTCTTTAGCTTAGAAATTATTTGTTACTATTTTTTTCTGTATTTTTATGAAAGAATAAGAAAAAACAGCTGTAACAGAGACTGATATGTATTCACTACTCCTATGGCTCTTTTTATTATCAGGTTTTTCCCAGGTTTTTGAAATATAATTGACATACAACATTGTATGAGTTTAAAATATATACCATGTTGATTTGATAAAATCATATATTCCAAAATGATTGCCATCACAGTGTTAGCTATTCCTACTTCTCTTTTCTCCTGTGTGCACATCTATGTTTTGTTTTCTAGCAGCACTTGCAGGAAGGAGGCCATGCAGCTAGGTTCAAGCCATTGGAATGTAAATGATGTGATGTCCGTGATTTCAGACCTTGCTCCTGTAAAACCTCCTGCTTGATCCTATAATCTCTCTTGCCTTGCTTTTGCCTGAATTCAGAGGATAAAGGGGCTAGATCCAAGAGATGATGGCACTGTCACATGATAAAGGAAGCTTACATTCCTGCAATACATATGGAGGAGAGTACTCATTCTGCTAGCTAACCCACTTCAACCCAGTATCTGCCTTCACAGCCCACCCAAAATATGCTTAATGACTTTAAACTATTGAATCCAGGTTTTATCTAATTCACATACTTTTATCTAATTCACATACCCTTGCTTTCCCTGTTATATTTTTTCCCATTAACCACAATTTGCTTTGTCAAGTTCTTTCCATCTTGACTTTCATGGTATCATCGGTTATGGTTCTCCTTTTACCTCCTAAGGTTCTGTCTAGTATCTCTTCTTTCAGTGTGGGTATTCATGAAGTTCCATCACCACCTACTCATCACTCAACAAGCTCTCCTTGGGTATTTAATTCCATTTCTATATTTTTTAAACTAACATTTAATAACTCATTTCAAAATGTGGTCCCAGTTTCTAACTTCATGTTTTCTGATAACATGCTCTTTCTCTGTCCTGTGTACTGGTAATAGTGTACTATTTAACCTCCAAGGCATATGCTACATTCTTGCATCCCTCTTTTTTCATGGACAAGTTTCATGATCAAACTCCTATTTTTGTCTCAAGCAAATCAGTCACCATTGCTTCTCTGATTGTCCCTCCCATGCAGAACTAGGAGCTCTCTCCTCTATGATCTAACTGTAACTTCCACTTATATCCATTGTTATAGCACGAAACACAACCTCTTGTACTTCTTTACTGCAGTCACTACCAAGGCTGTGAATTATTCCAAGGCAGGTTTCCTGTCTTACTCATTTGTGTGTACCCCATTTTCAGCATAGCATTTGCCATAAAACAAGCACCTGGTGAAGATGGTTTGAAGCGTTATGAAATGAAATAATAGCTTACTAAACTCTCTTTGAATAAATATTGAAATCTGGAAGAATTTCCTGTTCTGGGTTACAGTATAGAAACAACTCATCCAACTTTGAGTCCTCCATCAAAAATGTTAAGGAGAACATTTGTTGTTAGTTAGAAATGTTGTGGATTATTTGGTAGCTGTAGTAGATACAAAGGGGTTTTGCTTCCAGTCTAATCCTGGAAGTTTCTGTGAGAATACTGAATTCCATAAAGTATGAGTTTTAAAACATTTATAGTACCTGCACAGAGACAGAAGTATGATGGGGACATGCCTATATTCTATTTTTATAGTTCTCTTATTTTATTTGGGGATCAAAGCCTGATATATTGGTGTGCTCCTCAGAAAAAGCTAGATACAAAAAACAACCAACAAGCCAACAAAAAACACCCGAAACAGCACTTTATACAATAAAAATGCATTTATACTTTATCTTACAGTAAAGAGAACAAATCTGGATGCTCTATCTAGAGATTTGAAAAAAAAAAAAAAAGGGAAATATAAGTCTGTAATTGAATATAGGAGAGTAAAGGTGAAAGTTGTACTTAACCTGCCCCTATTACTACCCACCTTGGTTTTAAGATGGGCAACACTTAAGTACAATTCCACTAAGACCTTCTTCATAAAGAGATGTATCACAGCAAGAATGGGTAGTTAAGGGAAATTCCAAAGTAAAAAAAGACAGTAATAGCAGCCATACTTTACACAGTAGGAGAACTTTGGGTAAGTCAAAGCACCACAATATGATATGTAAAGAGCCATATCAATCAACAAGTGTAGGCAATACTGATATTAACCATGTCCAGAAGACGACTTGTTCAAATAACCCCCCTTCCATGAAGTCTTTCTTGGTTCTTCCTCATTTCAGTTCAGTTCAGTCACTCAGTCATGTCTGACTCTTTGTGACCCCATGGATGGCAGCACACCAGGCTTCCCTGTCCATCACCAACTCCTGGAGCTTACTCAAACTCATGTCCATTGAGTTGGTGACACCATCCAACCATCTCGTCCTCTGTCGTCTCCTTCTCCTCCTGCCTTAGTCTTTCCCAGCATCAGGGTCTTTTCAATAAGTCAGTTCTTCTCATCAGGTGGCCAAAGTATTAGAGTTTCAGCTTCAACATCAGCCCTTCCAATGAATATTCTGAACTGATCTCCTTTAGGATGGACTGGTTGGATTTCCTTGCAGTCCAAGGGACTCTAAAGAGTCTTCTCCAACACCACAATTCAAAAGCATCAGTTCTTCAGTTCTCAGCTTTCTGTATAGTCCAACTCTTACATCCATACATGACTACTGGAAAAACCATAGCTTTGACTGCATGGACCTTTGTTGGCAAAGTAATGTCTCTGCTTTCCTACTCAGAAGCAAATGTTACCTCTTCTGAGCTCAGCTGTATCTGGATTCTGCTTCTCTAGTGAAATGGCACCCCACTCCAGTACTCTTGCCTGGAAAATCCCATGGGCAGAGGAGCCTGGTGGGCTACAGTCCATGGGGTCGCTAAGAGTCGGACACGACCGACTGACTTCACTTTCACTTTTCACTTTCATGCATTGGAGAAGGAAATGGCACCCCACTCCAGTACTCTTGCCTGGAGAATCCCAGGGACGGGGAAGCCTGGTGGGCTGCCATCTATGGGGTCGCACAGAGTCGGACACGACTGAAGCAACTTAGCAGCAGCAGCAGTGATATTTAGCATCAGCACTATGTCTCATGTTCCCATATCTTCTAAGCCACTCTGAGAAGTCTTTGAGTTCAGGAATAGTATCTAATTTTACATTTTGATATGATCAATAGCAGCTAGGATTGTGTCTGATGCATTTTGGTGTTCAACAAGCAATTTATTGAACTTACATTAATAACCGGTTCTTTCTTGTAGGTCAGAATGAAGTCTATAAAAAAAATTATGACTCATCTCTCTCTCTACACTCAAATTTCTTAGTATGAAAATTTAAGAATACTTATCATACACACCTCTTTGTGTGCAGTAAAACTTCCATCAGGTTTCTGCTGGAATTTAATAAACATTTGTTGAATAGCTACTGAAAATGAAGAATTTAAAAACTGGTATTCAGAGTCAGCTTTTTGCAACTTCAGGGCCTTGCCTCTGACAAGACTGAATTCCTTTGTCATATAACTCTAACCACTTGGCAATGATGAAGAGAATTTCCTTGGTTAATTGTGTCTGTATGTGGATCCTAGTATAATTTAGAGAAACAAATGAGTACTTGGAAGATCCAGATTCAATGGTCTAGGCTAAGATTCCCTACAGATGGAACTACTAGGCTTTTTAATCTGTGTACTCTGGTTGATTCAAACAAATGCTGAGTAGAAACAGAAAGCTGGTTTGTTATCACGGAACACGGGTGATAATGACTTTGGGATCAATACCTGCTGAGTCTTTCTCCTTCTTCTCCCTAAACATACAGATGCTGCTCTATCAAAGCAGAACTGTTACAAAAGAATTGATTTCTCATTTCCAAACACACGTGGCTTAACTTGCAACCAATTGTGTCAGCTACCTTAAGCCCTTTTCCCGGAGGAAGAGGGCTGTAAATAAGTAAATAAGGGGACTGTGTTTTCCTGCCTTCATGAGAATGGATTTCTGGGCTCCCTTCTTCTGCAAAAAATGATGCAGTGTGTTCTGTTGCTAGCCTCATGCTGTAAATAACATTTTGACTTTGGGCATCCTGGTGAAATATACTTAAAAGTAAATTAGATGGGGCTCTAGGCAAAGATAAATTTGGAAGTGGGTACCTGCTATGGCTTTGCACTCTGTTGCCATAGGGCTATGCAACCCAAACTGTATTCCTCTTTAGGCCATAAAAAAATAGAAATGTGTGTTTGTAAATTACTTTGTGGATTTTTTTTTGCCATTGCTACCTCATGCGTGGCTTTCCTGGGGATGTCAACAGAGTCAGTTAGCAAAATAAAGATAGATGGCAAGGAAATAATCCTGAAGGTTTGTTTTTTTTTTTTTCTGTTTTGGGTTTTTTGCAATGCAACTATTATAGATACTCAATTGTACTCATCTTAAGCAGAGATTTTGCCATTAGTTTTCTGCTCTCCTGAGAACCAATTGGCATCCTTTGCCTTAAGAAAGGCAAGATGTTTTTATTAGTGGGTGACTAAGCACTTTGATACTCTGTCATGCTTTTCAGAATTTAAGGAAAATGAAAATAAACTAGGCACTCAAAGTGCAGGGAAGAAACCAAGGTACCAGAATATTTGGTGTGGAAACTGATTGCAAAAACATCCTCAATTTTTCATCCTTCCCTATACTCATTTCCTCTGCAATATGAACTTCACGGTTCCTTTCATCAGAGGTTGGAGACTGACTATTTCCTCAATCCTTGAATGTGGGTTTTGTGACGTACTTTAATAGAATGAGACCAACAGTAATATAGGGAGCCAGTGATGAGCCTAGATATCAACAGGTCTCATGGTCTAAAATCTGTATTCTACCAGAACCCGGCCACGGTAACACAAACATGTCTGTTCTTCTGTGGGGATGTGAGAGAAGGCATGGAGGAGACCCTAGCAGTTCCAGTTAAGGCTATTTCAAAGCATCCTATAACAACCCAACCTGAAAAGACATGAGAATGGCCTTCTAAGACCAGCAGAGCTGCCTTGTCAACGCATGGCGTACAGCAGTTGACTGAATGAGTCCATCCCAGACCAAAAGAATCAGCTCACTGAGCCATGCCTGAAGCATTAAACTGTAGAATCATAAGCCAATTACATGGGAGCTTTTTAAAGCAATTTTGTTTGGGGGTACTTTGTTATGCAGAAATAACTAACCAAAATACGTCCAATAATAAAAATAGAATTAGCTTTTGAGTTAAATCAGCTGGTGCTCACATTCTGGCTGTAGCATGCCAATGATTAGGCTAGGGGAACGTTTAACTTAATTTCCTCATTTGAAAATTAATATCCACATTTGTATTGTTTCTAAGGGATATAAATGACACAGGTAAAGCATTTGATCCTCAGCAGATTGTGCTATTATAAATAAAAATAATTAGGGATGAAAAAGAAGAGAATTATAATGAGAGAGTTAAGAGAAGAGATAAGAGAGAAAAGGATAGGAAAGAAAGGGGGAGAAAGACTGAAAAGCTGGGGATAATCTGAGGCAGAGAAAATTGAGGTGGGAAGGTCATCTTCTCCTTCCTTGAACGGTTGCTCCCCTTCCTGTGGTTGCTCTCTGTGTGCATGTAAAACAGCATTGGATTAATAACAGCTAAAACACAGCTATCATTTATTGAACCCACAATATGGTTTAGAATCTCTGCAAAGGTTTTCAGCAACAATATTTCATTGAATCCTCACACTCTTCCTATTAGGTAGTTATCATTGTTACTCTCATATTACAAAAGAGAAACTGAGGCTTAGAGGATGTAAGAACCTGTCCAAGACCACACAGCTAATGAGGGACAGGCCACAAGATGAGTTTTGTGCGATACTGGGCTCTTAAGTGCCACAGAGTACACATTTTCCTTAGAAAGCCTGCACTTAGTGGGTAATCTGAGTTTTACAAACCTATCATCATGGACCAAGAAAAGCTTCCTTTTTAATCAAGAAAGCTTTGCAAATCAGATATATCTTAAGTGCACATTAAGCTCCATAAACCAGACACTTTCTTGAGAATGCATTAAGCAAGATGTTAGGTTCATCTGTTAAACATCAGGGTACCTGGGGGCTTAGTTGGTTCTCAGTGACAGTTCCTTTGTCCTCATCCTTCTTTTTGAGGAAAAAAAAGAAGCCTTTGCATTAGAGCTAGAATTTGCAAGTTGGCAGAATATATATTCTGTAGCCATTAAGGCAAGAACTAGAATTTTATATGAAACAGGTCAGAAGCATAACATTGAATTAGACCATTGAAACCAGTTACTTGATATTTTAACTAACACATTTGCTATTTGACATCTTTTCCCAACTGGAAGAAATGTAATCTAAAACAAACTCAGAAATCCGGAGAGATTTTGCTCTCACATGTTGAAAGTGAAAATGAGGGGCTGAACGTGTTTTATTTCTAAGCTTTGACTGATTCCCACCATCCTGTCATTTTCTTTACTCCATTCAGCACGTGACTCTCTCATCATGAAAAAGAATTTTAGTGAAGAACTTTCTTGGTAGAAATTTGTGTTGCAAAAGATTACACACATCTACAACACAAAACTGTTGAGGTTTTTTTTTCAGGATGTACGTGCGTGCATGCTCAGTTGCTCAGTCAGGTCAACTCTTTGTGACCCCATGGACTGTAGCCTGCCAGGCTTCTCTTTCCATGAGATTATCCAGGCAAGAATACTGGAGAGGGTTGTCATTGCCTCCTCCAGGGGATCTTCCCAACACAGGGATTGAACCCATACATATCTCCTGTGTCTCCTGCATTGACCGGCGAATTCTTTGAGCTACCTGGGAAGTGGTTGAAAGTAATTTGAAATAGGCACAGACAGACAGACAGACAGACAGACACACACACACACACACACACAGCACTGAGTTTGATTTTTAATCTCAGGGTCTTATTTGGGTGATCCCACATTTGGAAATGTTAGTCTGCCTTCAAAGAAAATGCAAGTCAGAATTGTGATGAAGCACCATGATTTCCAGCAGCTAAGATGAATCTTGTGCTGGACAAAGTTTCAAGAGGCCCATCTTAGACAAAGTCAAATGGGCTAACAAAATTATCCTCCAAAACTTTTTATGCATATATCAGAGTGATGTTTTCTCAGAGAGAAAGAGATTCTAAGCACAGCAGGGTCTGAATTGATGGCAAGACCATCACACAGGTGACTATAGCAGAACCAAAGAAAGAGAAAAGCATCCTTCATATATTTCAGAACCCCAAATTCAATAGAAACTTAAGACCATTTCAGTTGCTTTTCTTATATTTTATCTTGGGATTGTCTTCCCACGACTTAACCAAAAACTCTTCAATATTCAAAGCATGCTTAAATACAATACACAATTTTGCCTTCTAGAAAGAGTTATACAGCAGCTCCCTTCATATGCATTATTCATTTTTAAGCTGAACTTTACAACTAAGAAGATCTTAAAATACAAACCCTCATGAAAACAACAGCCAGATTTTTATTCATTTAATTGACTTAAACACAATACCATAGTTTTATAAAACTAGAAATCCGTTGTAGTGCAGTGACAGGTCCCAGACTTATTAGGCTACATGTCCCATTTAGAAAAAGGGGCATTTCCCATGTTCCAACTATTACCTAAGTTCTTTCACGTTCATTTAATTCTAATAACTACCCACTATGGTAGGTATTACAGTCTCCATTTTAGGCATGAGAAAATGAAAGACAATAGCTTGCTCATGGATCTGTGACACTAAACTGGAATTCCAGCCCTTATCCACATAGGTCCCAATTTCCTGTTCCTTCCTGGGTGTCATGTGGCCTTTCTGAGCATATATGTTATTAAATATCCTCCTTGTCCCTTGAGAACTGAAGAAGTGATTTGAATGAAGTAATCTGATACTGGCTTGTTTCTCACAGTTTTACTTTAAAAGAAATTGCGTTTGATTCCCCCCTATCTTGTACTTTTCTATCATTTTGTCCTTGTTTCTTCTTGACCCTGATTTTCATACTGTCTGGAATCTGTTTTCCTAAAAAAAAAAATTACATTTTCTATATGCAAACAATCTTCTCACTGCTCCCTGAAGCCCTAGAGTTTTGCTGTCACTTTTGAAGACAGATAATAATCCAGTGGCTACATAAATAGAATTGTACCCAAAACAGGCCCAGGAAACCGGTGAACCACGAGTAAAACAAGAACAGCAATGAAACTCCAAAATGCAGTTATTAATTCATACCATCAGGATTACTGCTTTTTGTAAAGATATTTTTAATGAGGAAAGATAAACAAAGCTTTTAAAAATATATGCCATTTTAATTCTGGATCATTGATTTTTAATGATTTCCAAGTTTTCCTATAAATTTTTTTTTGCTAAGAGTAAGAAGATTGTGTTATATTACTGATAGGAGCAGAAAGGTCTTGTGCTTTCTTTGAGACAAGGGATATTTATACATTGTGTATTTTTCATTATGCAACTGTTATCACAAACTCTCCAAAGGAAACCTGTGTATATGGATAAGTGCATATCATTTTAACTACTATAAGCTCCACAGTGTGGGAGGAGGAGAACTCTGTATTCTAATTGCCATTGAAAATATGGTTTGTTCCAGCTCTTAAGAGAACTGAACATGCCATGTCATGCACGGCCACACAGGGTAGCACCAAGGTTGGTCAGGAGGCAGAAGGGATTTGAGAAAAGCATGGGGGAAAATGATTATGGTTTTTAAGGCAAGAAATGGGTAAAGCAAGGTAAACAGGATGAGAATTGGTTAGTGTGAATAACTCCATCAGGCTGCAATTTCAGTAGGGGCTGTCTCGAGTTGTCCGGTACCTAGGCCTGGGCTGATCAGGTCAGGTCAGAGGAATATCGGCTTCACATGTAGACATTCAATAAAGAAGGTGATTGAGAGAGATGAACTTTGGGTCATTGGTTTGCACATGAAAGGGACTAATTTGCTGTCTCTAGGAATTAGCTAGCCATGGCAGAGCCCCTCTTTTCCCAGTCAGCCAAGTTCCTAAGATGTTAAAGTATCATAAAAGACAGAAAATGAAAAACAAGATTTATACAGTCACATAATATGTATATACGACATGAATGAAAAAATAAATAAGTGGCTGATTTCTTCAGCTCAGCATTACAATCTTTGTTCACATCTTCTCTGACCTTTCTGAAAATGAACAAATGATTTCAAAGAGAGCTAACTACAAATTTTTCTCCAACTTTTCCTCCTAAAATGTTACCTGCATTATTCAAGTTAAAGAGGGTATCATTTTGCATTTTATCCAAAAGCAAAAATGAAGTAGATGGACATATATGGATCTGAAAACCAGAGTTCCTCTACTCTCTATTATACATAGGTACTATGTTGAACTTGGGTGATCCATTTTTCTTTAAAATCTCAGATTACCATTTACTGAAGAACTTAAACCCTCACAAAAATAAATGTTGGTGTCATTAAGACAAAAACATCACCAACCCACATTGTAAGCTTTCAGGGAAATGATTTGAAGTGAATATCAATATTTTAAGAAATAAATGAAAGAGAAAGATAATTATTTTAACTTCTGGAGACCTTTAAGTACTGTAAGATACACATTAAAACAACCAAATACTAACACTGTTATGGGGGACTTTGTTCACATAAATAAATTCACAAGGACAGTTTAATAACATTTGCAATTAAAATTATCCTCTGGCACTGGAAGGATGGCTTTCAATTACATGTAGATCATTGGATTCATTTAATTCATATGACTTGTAAATTTGAGAATCTGTTCTTCTAAAAATAAAGCCATGAAATCTTTCCTGAATATACACAACTCCATTAACAACTTCCTTAATTAAAATTATCAACAGTAAATACTTTTGATTACAGTTGCTATATATCATAACTTATTTAATGTTTCATCTATTTTATATAGGGCTTCCCTGGTAGCTCAGACAGTAAAGCGTCTGCCTACAATGTGGGAGACCCGGATTTGATCCCTGGGTTGGAAAGATCCACTGGAGAATAAAATAGCAAGCTGGGGGTATAGCTCAGTGGTAGAGTGCGTGCTTAGCATGTATGAGGTCCTGGGTTCAATCCCCAGTACCTCCACCTTGGACTTTCCCGCTGGTCCACTGGCTAAGACTCTGCACTCCCAATGCAGGAGGCCTGGGGTTTGATCCCTGATCAGGGAACTAGGTCCCACGTACTGCAACTAAGACCTAGGGCAGCCAAATAAAATCTTAGGGCTTCCCTGATAGCTCAGTTGGTAAAGAATCTGCCTGCAATGCAGGAGACATGGGTTCGATTCCTGGGTTGGGAAGATCTTCTGGAGAAAGGATAGGCCACCCACTCCAGTATTATTGGGCTTCCTTTGTGGTAAAGAATCTGGTAAAGAATCTGACTGCAAGTGAGAGACCTCGGATCAATCCCTGGGTTGGCTAGATCCCCTGGAGAAAAGAAAGTCTACCCACTCCAGTATTCTGGCCTGGAGAATTCCAGGGACTATATAGTCCGTGGGGTCGCAAAGAGGAAGGGCAGCTTTCAATTACATGTAGATCATTGGATTCATTTAATTCATATGACTTGCAAATTTGAGAATGTGTACTTCTAAAAATAAAGTCATGAAATCTTTCCTGAGTATACACAACTCCATTAACAACTTCCTTAATTAAAATTATCAACAGTAAATACATTTGATTACACTTGCTATATCTCATACCTTATTTGATGCTTCATCTATTTTATATACCATCATACAGGAATTATCAATTATTGACTTCGTCTTCACATATTCAGACTTAATAATCATACTTATTAGAGTTTAGCTGCCTTCTTTAAAGCGAAAAACATACACTGTATTTTGCTCATAAGCAATTATGTATAACAGAATCCAGAACTTCTGTGTTGATTTTTCTGCACCAAGTCAGGAGGTCATCAAATCTCTTTTGTCCATTGTTTGGAGCCAAGACCATATAAGGAGAAAAGATGCCCTGCCTTAATAGAACAGAGAAAGACAGCACTAGGTGGTCCTAGTATGGTGGGAGGATTTTATCTATTATTAAGGATCAGAGGTATTGAATTCAATTATGTAGATGAATGTTAATCAAGGAAAAAAAAAAACAACAACAGACAGCTGGTCAACCTATTTCGGTAGACTAGCTAAGATGGGAAGGATCAAGAAATGCCAGATGCCTATCAGACAGGTTCAGAATTTGATAAAAAATGCACATGGGGTGACACTAATGAACAAAAGTGAAATTTTGAAAATTCTCAGCTGAATGAGTATGGTTGGAATTTGCCGTCAGAACAAGAGAGATCTACAGTGGAGAACTTGATTCCGATGGAGAAAAGGGTTAATACCACCAAGAGATGTCCTTATTGCCATTCTGTAGCATTGCCAAATGAGCAGTGGCACATATCTAAGGTAAATAGGTAGGTATGGTTTTAGAGCAAGTCTTTGTTCACCTTCAGTGAGATTCCTGTGTATCCTATTCGTCCTTTGGTGTATGTGGTTTTGACTCCCTGGCAAACTGGCAAATGATACCTGAACTTTAAAGTAACTGTATTAATTCAAATGGTATCTTAATTAGAGAAACAAACAAAAGTTTATGAAGCATGCTCTACTCCCTTTCAATTAAATGATTTAATGTCATTAACAAGAGTCCTTCTTGAGATTATTCAGGGGAGGTCCAGGGATTTGGTTATAGCTGGCCATGTATATGTCACATCACCAGAACTCTGTTTAGAGGAGGTCCAAGCAAATTCCTGGAAGGAACTCCTCCTAGGGCAAGTGATCTGTAGCTACTGTGCTGTGTTTATTATTGCAGGTGAGGCTGAGTTGAGCATACTACTTTTCACGTAAATAGTCTGTTGTCTAGCCACTGGGGACATTTGCCTAGAGAGAAAGGAAAGCAGAAAAAGGAAAATGCTGAAAGAATCTCTCTCTAAACGTCCATGGATCATTGATCTCAGAACAGTGCTAACAGTACTGGCACTGTAGCCTCAGCAGCATTTTTAGTGGATTTATGTTGACACCAAAGCCTTTGGCATGCTGGCATTAGAAAGAGTGACTAAGGGTTAGAGAAAATCTCATGTCTTTCTCATTAAGTGTAGAGTTGCAGCCAACAAAAGAATTTTCAAAGAGGTGCAGGCATTTTACTTATGTATATACTGTATATAATTCATAGGCTATCACACATACACATACCACTGAGAGGTCATATAATAATTGTGTATGTATATAAGACTGCTGGATGGGGGAGCCTGGTGGGCTGCTGTCTATGGGGTTGCACAGAGTCGGACACGACTGAAGCGACTTAGCAGCAGCATAAGACTGCTATATTAGAATGTTGATGGAGTGGCACTTTCTCTGTTGTAACAGAAAGCAAGATACAGGTAGACTATTCAGTGGCTAGAGGATTAGAATATATAAGTGTAAAAATATTCAGATTTAATCAAATCTCAAATGATAAAATGTAAAAGGAGACTCTAGAGCTCCTTGAATTATGAAAACCTATTTTGAACTGGAGACAATATTTTTCTTTCAGGAGAAGAGTCATCAAAATAAATTGACTTTCTTTGGGAAGATTTTTATTGTTCTTGTGATCTTGTTAAACTTGGCCCTTCTGTTTTTCTTGCCTATAGAGCTGAATGTCATAGGGTACTCACTTCCCAACAGAAGCATCATTATATATTCCACATTATTTTGTCAGGTAGGGTTTAATTCTGTAATTTCTTGTGTTATCTTTCCCTGGTCTCAGTATCAGGGTAACACTGGTCTTATAATTTGGGAAGTGTTTCCTCCCCTACTATTTTTGAGAAGAGTTTGTGAAGAATTGAGATTAATTTTTCCTTGAATATTTGATAAAATCTAATAATCAAGACATCTAGGTCTAGTTAATATTTGAGTTATTTTTTAAAATTCAATTTATTTATTATAGGATCCATTTAGCCAATCTCTTCACCAGTTTTAGCTATGTCCTTGTAGAATGTGTTCATTTTATCTGAGTTATAAAGTTTGTTGCCTTTTAATTGTCCACTGTACTCACTTTATAGCCCTTTTATTTCTAGACAACTGGTATTTGTATGAAATGCTAATGTTCTTTCTTTTATTTCTGATTATAGTTGAGTCTTCTTTTTTTTGGTATATCTAACTAAAATTTTTTGTTAGTTGATCTTTCCAAAGAATCAGTTTTTGGTTTCCCTTATTTTCTTTATTTCTTCTATACTCTTTTTTTTTCTATTCTCTATTTCAGTAATTTCCACTCTGATATTTAGTTCTTTTCTTTTGTCATCTTTAGTTTTAGTTTTACTTTTTTCTCCAGTGTCTTAATGTGGGGTTAGGTTACTTATTTGAGATATTTCTTCTTTCCTAATACAGGCATTTCCAACTATGAATTTCCCTCTAGGAACTGCTTAATTCTTAGTTCTTAGCTATATCTCATAAGTTTTGTTACGCTGAATCTTCCTTTTCATTTATCTCAAAGTATTTTATAATTTCTGTTTTGATTTCTTCTATAATCCATAGGTTAATTAGAAGTGTTTATTTTCCTCTTATTTGTGAGTTTTCCAATTTTTTTCCTGGAAATTATTTCTAATTTTATTCTATTTTGGTCTGAGAATGTACTGTATATGATTCTTAATCTTTTAAATTTATTGAAGAAATAAATGTCTAAAGAAATGTGGACCTTTAGGTGAAGAAAACAGAGCAAAGGCAAGACAGGAATACACATGAGATACTCACAGTATATGAGCAAATTATGTTAACTATAAGGTTGTTTTTTTTTTTTAATAAGTTCCACCTAAAGATAAGGCAAGCCTGTGTGTTAAAGCGGTAATGCAACTTTCTGTAAGAACCAGAGGAGATATAGCCCAGGAATACAACAGTAAAGGAAGTTTTTTCAACTATCAAAACACATCTACTGTAGCAAAATCTTATGAACATTATAACTATGGGCATTATTTCAAAATTTTTAATCCCTCCATAATTAGTAGACTGTAGTGAGAGGTCAGAGGTTAAGCAAATCTTACTCTTTACTTGTACGTGTGGTATAAGCTATACTATATGCTTACATAGAAATAACATAGCTCTCATTCATGGCAGTGGTCATAGAAACAATTGCACATCTGGTCTGTGATTTTTTGATTTCTATTTCTTTACAAGCATTAGCTCCACAGGCCAGGAACTACATATTGTTTTGTTTTTATAATTTTCTATGCTATGTATCAATATATCCCTAGTATCTAACTTAACAGTAGGACATGGTACAAGTGCAATACACATTCCTTGTATAAGGAGGTGAATGGAACATGGGTTAATTAATGGATGGATGAGTATACATTTTTTAAAAATCACCAGTCATCTTTTTTTGGTGTATGTTAAATGTGAGATGTTTGAGGTCATTTTCTATTGTCAAAATCAGGAAGAAAAAAAAAAAAAAGCAAAACACTTGAATTTCTAGTCCATGAATTGCAAAAATGTCTGCAAAATGTCTGTCTTTCCAGAGGTTAGTGTAACTCAGCAAACAAGAGGCCTTCCTGGAGACAGGTTAATGTGTCAGTTATCAAATGAACTAACCATGTCCACTAGGACCCTATGGAAAACTTTCTAAGAACTCTCGCCTTTAAATAACCATTAATAACCATTTTCATCCTTAATGAAATACAGATAATTTTCCCAATGCAAAACTGCTGAGCACCATTTTTCCAATTCATCAACATGCAAAGCTAGTCTATACACAAATCAATTCAGAGGGTATGCAGAGGGGAGGAAAAGTGAATACCAAGATGAAAATATTCATTAAAAGTGCAAAGTGCAGTAATGATTAGGAGCCTTTACAACTTAACTCTCAACTCTCACAAATGGCAGAAACCAAATTTCTGAGTAATCCTCCCTAGAGTAGGTCAAGGCAGAATGGATTAGTTGAAGGTGAATGGACAGTAATGTGGTCTGATCGATTGCCCTCAGTATGCCTCAGGCACCCCAGAGGGTCAAAGCAGCTTGGTCTGATTGGTTGCACCATAGCCTGTTTTGTCAGAAATTCAAATGAGTGGAGAAACCAAACAAACTTACACTTCTCAAGGACAAGCTTTGTTTGGAAACAGGAAGTAGGTACCTTGCAGATGTCACACAATGCATATGCGTGTATCCTAGTATTATCAGTTTACTTGCAGAAATTTGTCTCCCTTAGCAACAATCCGCTATACTCTTCGGCTATCATTCAATCCAGTGATAGGTGGATTTCCTCTTAGCATTGGCACACAGGTTTCGTTTCTTTATGTGTATGTATATGTATATGTATATGTGTGTGTGTATATATATATATATATATCTCATGCAGCCAACTTTGAGAGGTATTATGTAATCTTGAGACTTTTCTCACCGGAGCCAGGATATTTCTAGCAAGTGCAGACTCCAAGGACTAGTACTTAGTATGAGACTAGGACATGCCTGGAATAAGTGGGGTTCATTCCAGGGAGGGAAGCTCCAGATGCTGGTGTTGAGGGAGACTAACCACACAGCACAAAAGTCACGGCACAAAATGAAGCAATCCTGGTCAGGAGTTGTCTACTAGAGAAAATGAGAGGTGTGTGACAAAAACGGTTCAAAGAAGCAGGCAATTAACATTAAAGGTGGCAGTCTTGGGCAAGACTACAGTCCTAAAAAGCATCTTCTTTCCTTCCTCCCTCCATTTACTCACTCAACCAAAACATGCTAAGGTATTTTATTTGACAGATATTATGGATATAATGAATTAAACAAATGTACTTCTTGCTCTCATAGACCTTACTATCTAATGGGTGAGACATTTACATATTAAATACACAAACAGATGCATCATGAACTGTGATTAATTTTAATTATCAGAAATTCATGGGTCTGTGAGTGTGATAAGAAATCCTGATGTAGCCTGCTGGGTATGATGAATACTCACCAACTTCTCTAAGGAGATGTATGAACTGAGATCTGAAGAATCAGCAAGAAAATGGGGTTGAGGAGGCATTCAAAGTTGCCAGGTAGGAGATATTTCTACATTTGAGAAATGAAAAGAAGGCCAGGGCATGTGAACTACAGAAAACAGGAGGGAAATTGGGACAAGAGGCTGGATAGGACGCAGAAACTGATCATTCAAAATCTTGTGAATCATGGTAAGATTTTGCTTTTTATTCTAAAAGCATTGGGAAAATAATGAATGCTTTAAATGAAATGACATAATTAGACATTGTGGTTTTTTTAAAAACAGATTACTGTGATTGACACATGGACAAAGAATGGTGGGTCATAAAGGTGGAAGGAAATGGAATGAGATAATTCTGGGGACCACTTAGAAAGCTCTTTTAAAAATTTGCTTTCTGGATGAGAAAGGATGGCAGTGTGTCTGAGGATGCTATAGTAGAAGAAGCTGGAGAGAAGCTGATATATTAGAGGAGGTAAGATGAAAAAGTCATGGTAGATTGAATGAGGTGTGTGGGTGGTTGATGGAGAGTGAAGTGACAGAATTACTCTTCAAACTCTCATTGAAGAATGACCTAGTTGATTGCATGCTTTACTAACATAATGAACAATAGAAGAAGAACAGATTGACACTAGACAGAGCAGAGGATTGAATTCAGTTTGGGACATTTTTAATTTGAATTCCTTTGAGACATCCTAGGAGAAGTGTGTGGG
>NW_011495018.1:24999720-25026810 GCF_000754665.1 Bison bison bison
TATAGGCTAACTCAGTGCAAAGATCCAGACTAGTCTCATAAACTTGGGAGTCATTTGCATGTACATGATAGTTGATGATGGAAGCCTTTGGTGGGTGTGATATTGTCTAGAGAATGAATAGAGGTTGAGAGGGGAAAAGCACTTGGAACCAAGCCTTGAAAAATGTAAACATTTGAAGTTAGAAAGAAAAAAGTGGACGAGAAAGAGACTAGAAGTAGCAAACTGAAAAGAAGAAAAGGAGGTGTGCATGATACATCACACACGGTGAGGGAAGAGAGTATTTTAAGAAGGAGGGTGCAATCAACAATATTGAGAGCTGGTAAAGAACTAAGAAAGATGACGATTGAAAAATGTTCATTTCATAGTGACATGGAGGTCCTTGGTGACTATAAATTGCTTTTTTAGTGGAATTTTTGTGGTTGTTGTTATTGCTGTTTTCTCTCCAGATCAATGGATCTCTTTCTCTCACAATCAATAAACCTATTGCCTTGTAGATTAATGAATTAACCAAGATTTTCAGCAAAAAGAAGGTTTTTAAGAAATAAAGTAGGTGGTAGATAAGGAAAGTTAGGAAGATAGAGTATAGGGACACTTTAGAAAGCTTATTAAAAATAGATGCCTGCATACAACCTCTTTTGATTTTCAAGCAAAAAAAAAAAAATCTATATAGCAGGGAAAGAAGACCTCTCTGTGGTAGGTAGTCAGTCTCCTTGCCCTTGTAGAGGTCTCTCCCCTAAGTTGGGGCTAGTCCATTTGATTGACTTTGGCTGGTGAGGCATTATGTGAAGTAAGCAACAGTTTGAGAAGTGCTTATCTGTTGGGACTTGTTATCTGGGAGTGCTCCTTCTTGGAACCCACCTGCCAACTGTAAAGAAGCCTTGTGGCTACTTGGAGATGCTCTCAGGAAGAACTGAGACCTGTCGCTGAAAGCCCCAGCTGAGCTTACCGCTGGCAGAGAATGTCAAGTGAGTGAGGCCGTTTGGGGACCTATTAGACAACCCAGGACCTCTGCCAAACCCACTTGAGACAGAAGAACTGCCCCCACTGGGTCACAGACTCATGAAAAAAATAATGCCTTGTTTTTATTTAAACTACTAAGTTGTGGAGTAGGTGTGTTATGCATCAATAGGGAATGAAAGAGTCACCGTTTCAGCAAGCTCCTGGGTGATTCTAATGATACTACTCCAGAATATAATCTATTAATCCATTTCACCGGATTGGCCAAAAAGTTTGTTCCAGTTTTTTCATACAGAAAGGCCCAAAAGAACTTCTTGGCCAACCCAATACAACTGCCACCATCTTCCATCGTGTTCTTCCTCCTCTTTGTTCTCTAGTTTCTCTTCCTCTCAAGTCTACCAGGAAGCATCAGAGATGAGAAGGTTGAGCAGGAACCTGGTATCTTTCCTCACTAAAGGTGCAACAGCAGGTAACTGATTTCATTCTTTGAGCCTCAGTTTCCTCATCTCTAAAGCATAGTGGGCCATCATTCCACTGCAGGGAAAGGTGAGGAGATAGGTGTGTGGGATTTGGTATTTAGGAGACATTAGCTTCCTTTTTCCTATTGCCAGTTATCCTTTGTCCTTGAAGTACTCATTAGTACAACTATCTAGACGATTTTACTCATATTTAACATTTAGCTTTAGTGTCTTCATAGTTACCTACATTCATAAAAATTAAGGGTTTCCTGTGGATGTACTTATAAGGTATCCACAGGACTTCCAAAACGGTTAAGGTTTCTTCTCAGAAAATCAGCTGTATTAAAATGCTATCTTGAAGCAAAGCAATCATTTATGCTGAAGTCAGGTAGGATGGGGGATCTGGGATGAATGCCTTTCTACTCTCTGCGCCATCTCTTGAAGGTTTCAAGCACTGGATTTTGCAAGAAAACACTAGAAAACTTCCAGCTGTAGAGGCACTGAGGGGAAACCAAAGTTCCTATTATATTCCTAAACTCTTCTTTTCTGCTTGATCAACTGGCAGCATCATTCACCTATTCAAGCCATCAGTAGGAAATTTTGATACTCTGTCCCTGAGGACAAATCTAAAATAAACTGTCAGGAGCCGGTAATGGTACTGGGCTCTCAAACAACTTGTGTCCCCAGGCATTTCTCAGGATGGATAAGGAACTTGTGAAACTCATTGTGTTTTCCTTCTCCTCCCAGTCCTCAGTGACCTGTTTTTGTGGCTGATCAGGTGGTTCCGCCTCAGGGTTGTTCATGCAAGTGACTGGAGAGAGCACAGGCTGCAATCTAATCAAGCTAAGGGCTACTTGGCTGAGAATTTACTTGGCTTTGCATATCTGACTGCCCTTGGTGGTATACATCATAGGATACTGGATAACTCAGGGAACCTACTGGGAATTTGGATTATTGGGGAAGGGGAAGAAAGTCATAGTCTTCTAAAAAGTGCTAAACACAGGCTTTGTGAAATCTGCTACCAGCTGGCTAGTTTATCATATCATCCCATTCACTTGACACTTGCTCCTCTAACAGGCAAGAAGGTGACAAGGCTGCCATGAGTCCTAGAGAGACAAAGAAGGTATAGGATCACACTAGAATTTGTCCCACTTTTAAAATATTTTTTTAAGTGAAATTCACTCAAGAGGTTGGTCTTAAAAGTTTTTCCAAATAATCCCTGATTATCAAGCAGATTGAGAGGTGCTGTGATATCACAAGAAGGTGGAAATATTATTGAGTCTACTCAAAGTTTATTTTTGAGACATGTGCTTGCATGCTCAGCCATGTCCGACTTTGTGCAACCCCATGGACTCTAGCCGACCAGGCTCCTCTGTCCATGGAATTTTCCATGCAATAGTACTGGAGTGGACCGCCATTTCCTCCTCCAGGGGAGCTTCCTGACCCAGCAATCAAACCCATTTTGCATGCATTGGCAGGCTAATTGTTTACCACTGAGCCACCCTACCAAGAGATACTTATTAGGAGTGTTATCTCCACATTGCTTCCTCTTCTAACCTTTCAGGTACCAATAAGCAAATTATTTATTCATCCATTCATTCATTCACCATCCACTATGTGTAGACCCTGTTAGATGCTAGGATATAAAAATGAATATGATATGGTGAAATAAACAGGCTAACAGGGAGGAAAGATATATTATAATAGAAGTTCATATAAGTGATAGTTCTGAGAGCTGAGTGATTAACTCTGCCTGAATCAGTCAAAAAGTCTTCAAAAGAGTAGATGACACTTGATCAGAATTCTGCAGGATGAGTCAGAATTCTCTGGGAGGTAGCAATAGGGCTTGCCCTGTAGGGAAAACAATCCACTTTCCTTCTCTTCATAACCAGTGACATGTCACATTCCTAGCTCTCAACTTGGCAGTGCGTGATCATTACCCATGGAACTGAGAGAAAACCAAACCAAATCAAATGCCCACTCAGCCTGGGGGATATTGTGAGGCACTGCCCAGATCTGCTCTCCGGTGGCCGGCAGATGACTCTCCACCCTGAAACCCCATAGGGAACGCCAAGACTAATGGCTAAGGTCTCCTTCCCCCTAGGGCAGCCAGCATCCAAGAATCATGCACCTTGGGGATACAAAGTCCCAGCTCCTTCACGCCACATAAGGGTACCACTGCAGAGGCATCCTAGCACCTCAGTCTCTCAGAGGAGTTGAGGCCTCCTTTGAGAATGCCTTGCAGCTCATTTTCTTTGCCCAATCTCTTTCTTTTCAGAGGTCATCTCTGTCTCAGACTTAGCTTCCTGCGAAACCCAGTCTGTGACAACTGGCCTCTTTCCACAGAATTCTGAGCCTAGTGGCTTTGACCCCGCAGACAAGCAGTTTTGTAAAGATCCACAGGCAACTTTAAGCCAAGTCTCAATAAGAACCACTAACTGTTCTTCTTAAAGTGAGATACGAAGACCCCCTTGCAAAAGAAATGCCTTAAGCAGATTTATTAAGTGGAGATCCCTAAGCCTCATTATAGACCCTCAGGGTTGTATTTTTTGGAGAGGAGGACTGGGAATTTACATTTAACAAATTCCTCTGGGTTCTTTATACACACATACGTTGTCTGAAACCATAAAAGCTTATCTCAAGCTCTCATGAATGTATTTATCCTTTCAATATGTGAGCAAATAAAGGAATGTAACCTTCCTTCCCAACTATAGACTTTCTGCTTCCTGAACCAAAATACAGATGTGAGTAAATGTGATTCAGCAAGAGAAATGCTGGTTACCCCTGGGGTTTTTACCAACACAAGCTCATCATCTCAGTAATGACTCAGTGACCTCTGGCCCAATGGCAGAGAAGAATTTGCACTTCAAGGACACTCTTTGGCATATGAACACTTTGTTTGGTATCTCTAGTACATGCTCTGACTCTCATCATTGCATTTTTTTTTTTTCTTTCCCTGGCATGCACTCAATATCAGAGATAGGGTACATCATTCACTGTATCCTAAGCCTTTAAAATGGAAGCCTCTAGGCATAATCAACATGACTCCTGGCAGCTCTTTCAGGCCCTTTCTCTGTCTTTTCCCTTAATATGCTTTGCTAATCTATTTTAAAATTATTTCCAGAGATGTTGCCTCAATAACCTTTCCTTGGCGGGCACTCCATTGTCACAATGAGCTTCTAAGGTATTTTCCTCCTACTTACATCTTTGCTCACCGTCTTCTCTTAAAAACTGAAAAAAGGCTATTGTTTACGTGTCTTTCTCCTTCTAATGTTGTTGAAAAGACAGTATAGAAATATGGCCAGTCTGGCTCATCATTAGGCACACCCCTAGAATCAATCTCCCTGGCCTCAAATCCTCATTCTGCTGTTTATTAGCTGTACAGTCTTGAGCAAGTTGTATCATCTCTGTTTCTTTTTTTTTTTTTTATCTGTAAGTATGAGATAACAATATCTACTTCCTGAGTCTATTGTGAGGCTCTAAGGAGTCAGTATATATAAACAACTTTGAATGGGAACAGATGTACCAGATGTGGAGTAGGTGTTCCATAGATTCTGTTTCTTATTACTATGGGTATGGGTGAATGGGATCCAAGTTATATTTGTCCATTGCACACTTCTTGGTCTTGTTTGTGGGTGGAAAGGAGGGTGGGAAGAATTGGAAGATTAGGACTAATATATATACTCTATTAGGACCTCCCTGGTGGTTCAATTGGTAAAGAATCCGCCTGCAATGCAAGACACCCCGGTTCAAGCCCTGGGTCAGGAAGATCCCCTGGAAAAGGAAATGGCAACCCACTCCAGTATTCTTGCCTGGGAAATCCCATGGACAGAGGAGCCTGATGGGCTATAGTCCATGGGGTCAGAAGAGTCAGACAAGACTTAGCAACTAAACCACCACATATACACTATCATGTATAAAATAGATGGTTGGTTGGAACCTGCTGGGTAGCACAGGATGCTCAGCTCAATGTTCAGTTATGACCTAGAAGGGTAAGATGGAGGGGTTGGAAGGAGGTCCAAGATGGAGGGGATACATGTATACATATAGCATGTATACATATAGCATCTACACATGTGTATACTTATTGTACAAAAGAAACTAACACAATATTTTAAAGCAATTACCCTCCAATTTAAAAAAAAAATCAAAATAAGACCTATCTACTTAGTGGGAAGTGGACAGAACAGATTTGATCAGAGAAGCTTTTTATAGAGACCAAAAGGAGCAGAAAGAGTGAATGTGCTTAGCACCAGGATGAGCCTGAGAACATGTCAGATAAAGAGGTCTCAGACCCCTAAATTCAGATCATCCTCCCTTGCTGATGATTTTCACCCAGAGCACTATAAATCAGTGTAGGTTTGGATCCTGTTTTGCAAAACTCTCTGTGTGGTTATGGGAAAGTAATTTAACTTCTCTGAACCTCAGTTTTCTCTTTAGATTCAAATTATTCACTCATCCCCTCTTCACTGGATGGCTGTAAAAGCCAACATTAGTGTACATGCCAGTGCAGGCCACCAAGTTGGCATGAATTAAGCAGCAGCTAAATCCAGTGGGTTTTAAAATGGAAGGAGTTGAGGATACACTTAGAATCAGAGGATGCCACCTGTGAATTCCAGGAATGGGGAGCTTCCTGCTGGGCCTGCGTGAGCCGTGATGCTACAAAACCAGCATGGTCTATTTAACTTCTCTCTGCTCTGATACTCCCAGTGGTGGCTCCCTCAGGAGTAAATACTGATGGCTAAGAAATGTATTTGACAAGCTGAAAGTCACTGACAGTCACTCTCCCACAGAGCAGGCAGCCCCAAGAACAGGCAGCTTATTCCCCAGGCCACAGTCCCTGGGGGGAATCACAGCAAATCTTATTTTTAAAGGTGAATTTCTGACTGTTCACCCCTGCCTAGGATTCTACACACGATTGGGCTTTAGTGAACAGAGGGAGGCAGCCTGAAGGTCCCATGTCCAGGACTCATTAAACAGACCCAAAGAGACACCAGAAGATTCTTTTTCCCACCAGACATTTGTTCTCCTGGGTTCCCTGAGTCCACAAGATGCTGACACATGATTCTTCCTCCCAGATAACCTTTCATCTTTATCTTCACAGATACAGGGGCAAAGAGAAAGAATAAACATTCTTTTTAAAGAATATGTAAAAAACATTTTAAAACAGTATTTATTAGATATCTGCTTTATGTTGATCTTTATGTTGTATCTTTAATTTTCACAACAGAAGTGAGCTAATGCAGATATTCTAGCAATTTTCTATTCTCAATTTTCTGGATGAGAATGCTGTAAACAGACTCAGGCATGTATAATCACTTGTCCTAGGTCATACAGCTCATAAAGAGTTGGCTGGGGTTCAAAGGATGGGTTGCCTAGACCCAAGTTCATGTTCTTTTCATCACACCATGCTGCCCTTCCCCAGAAATCATTCAGGCTGATAATGATAATAGAGAGGAATGGGAGAGAATAGAGTTCCCCTCATTTTCAAGTAGCCCTAGAGTCTTTCGGCTCATGTTCCCATTTCTGCCATTAGAGAATCAAGCAGTAAAGAAAGTCCTTGCAAATAAAGTCAAGAGCCATGCTTGGAATAGTCTTGCAGTGATTCTCTGATTATAAAGACTCAGAGAGATATAGTAATGAAGAAGCCTCAGTTTGCTTCCTGGCAGGGAAATACACTGCTTTTTAAGCCCCTAGGGCTCCACTGGTGGCTCAGACAGTAAAGAATGTGCCTACAATGCAGGAGACCTGGGTTTGATCCCTGGATTGGGAAGATCCTCTGGAGAAGGGAACTGTATTCCAGAATAACTGAAATATTCTAGCCTGGAGAATTCCATGGACAGAGGAACCTAGCAGGCTACAGTCCATGGGGTTGCAAAGAGTTGGACACGACTGAGCAACATTCACTTTCACTTTCTTTAAGCCCCTAACTCCTTAAGTATTTTTCATCTTTGTTATTCAGAAGAAAGGGATTCATACATTAAATAAGTCTTTATCTAGTATGTACTACATGTCAATTCCCATTCTAGCACTTGAGATATGTCACTGAATAAAATAAAGTTGTATACCTTCAGGGAGCTTATTTTATCAAATACATAAATGCCAAGAAACAAGACGTTTTATGGGAGAGGTTACAGTAACTAGTACTCCTAAATGAGTTCCACTTTTTGGTACACAGGGATAGCAAACACATTCTATGTTTCCAAATTTGGGGGCATAGTATGTCAATATCTTCAAGAGACTTGCAACTGAGACCTCTTAATATCACAAAGAGATGTTCTGGATTATTACTACATGTTCAACAAAAGAAGACAAATGCATGAGGTATGCTCAGAGGGAGCTCTCTGGCAAAAAAGGCAAATTCCGTGGTGCACAGTGACACCAACACTGGCGTTGTTTCATCCATAGATCTTGTGTAAGGACACCTGTATAGAGACCTGCACTATAGTATTAAGAGGAACCGATGCAAATTCAAGTTCTAACTGTCATTCTGTGGTATAACCTTGGACAAATTGATTGACCTCTATGAGATGTTATTTCTGAAGAAGGATAAGTTGCATCCACTGTATTTTGTTTTACACCAGTGTATCTTTTTCACTGGAAAAAATGAAAGAATGTGTGTACTTTAATACATTTGCCTAACCCTTTATAGTTTACAAAATAATTTCTCATGACATATCAGTATTTCCTTTGTACTCAATTTCACAGATTCTTCCTTTTTATTCCTATTGCATTAGTTTATGTCCCCAGAGTGTCACTCCTGAAACATTGCAATAACTGCTTAACTCCCTGGCTCAGGTGATCACCTCTTCCAATCCTGAATACTTTTGCAAAAAATAAAGTAGTTTTTCCATTAGAAATTTGATTTTTCTAATATTTCTCAATGACCTATGTTACACATGAGATAAAGTTACAAGCTGGCATTTGGGGTCATAGTTTATTTTTCTAGGCATGTATGTCTTTACTATCCAGCACACGTTTTCACTATTCCTGATCATGCCTCATAATTTCTTCCATCAGAGTCTTGACTCAGACTCCCCCACTGACCAGCATCCCACTTTCTCTCCAAAGTTAGTCTTGGTTGCTCATTGTTTATTCATCATCTGTTACTACTGCCCAGAACCAAATGGGACTGCATGAAAATTTGTGAGAATAAAGACCAAATAAGATGCCAAGGCCTATTTGATTGATGAGTGAGTTGAAAGAGCTTTCTCGGTGTACTTTCCTGGTATTCTAGGGATTTCTGAGGTTGCTGGGAATTCCGGGATTTTCCAGTTCATCATGATATAACCACATAAAGAACTGCACTTCTACACTTGCTAGTGCCTCACAAATTCTTTAGTGATATCATGAAGGTCATCAAGAGGAATTCAATTCTGTCATTTCACAGGTCCATAAATCATTAGGTTCTCCATCATCAAGCACCTAACTCCTTAGGAACAAATAAGAACATTTCACATTGCCTAATTCTCTCTTTTATTAAAATACATAATAAGGAATAAATATATATCTTTATATAAACATGATCTAATTTTGCTTTCATTCAAGCCCTGAGAAAAGAGCTTCATTTTATTCTTATTTTGTCTGTTAGTTGCTCAGTTGGGTTCAACTCTTTGCAAACTCATGGACTGTAGCCTACCAGGCTTCTCTATTCATGGGATTCTCCGGGCAAGAATATTAGAGTGGGTTGCCATTCTTTTCTCCAGAGGATCTTTCCAACCCAGGGATTGAACCTGGGTCTCCTGCACTGCAAGCTAATTCTTTACCATCTGAGCCACTGATGTGAAAATTAAGCCTTGATGATCTTAAAAAAAAAAAAAAAAAAAGTGTTTACACTCATATAGCTTGTCAGAGGCAGAGTCAAAATTAGAACTCAGGCCTTTGTAATTGACAGTCTGTACAACTATACAGGGGCTGGAAGATTCAATCTTCTTGACTTCAGACTATACTACAAAGTTACAGTCATCAATACAGTATGGTACTGGCACAGAAACAGAAATATAGATCAATAGAACAAGACAGAAAGCCCAGAGATAAACCCACACACCTATGGGTACCTTATCTTTGACAAAGGAGGCAAGAATATACAATAGAGAAAAGGCAGCTTCTGCAATAAGTGGTGCTGGGAAAACTGAACAGCTACATGTAAAAGAATTAAATTAGATCAACTTCCTAACACCATACACAAAAATAAACTCAAAATGGATTAAAGACCTAAATATAAGGCCAGAAACTATAACAAAACAACAACAACAACAAAAAAAAAAACAGGAAAACATTGCAGTAAGATCCTCTTTGACCCATCCCCTTGAGTAACAGAAATAAAAGCAAAAATAAACAAATGGGACCTAATCAGACTTTAAAACTTTTGCATAGCAAAGGAGCCTATAAACAAGATTAAAAGACAACCCTCAGAATGGGATAAAATAATTGCAAATGAAGCAACTGACAAAGGATTAACCTCCAAAATGTGCAAGGAGCTCATGTAGCTCAATATTAGAAAAACAAACAACCCAATCAAAAAATGTGCTGAAGACCTAAACAAACATTTCTCCAAGGAAGACATACAGATGGCCAACAAACACATGAAAAGATGCTTAATATCACTCATTATTAGAGAAATTAAAATGAAAATTACAATGAGGTATCAACTCACACCAGTCAGAATAGCCATCATCAAGAAATCTGCAAACAATAAATGCTGGAGAGGATGTGGAGAAAAAGAACCCTCTTGCACTATTGTTGGGAATGTAAATTGATAAAGCCACTATGTAGAAAAGCATGGAGATTCCTTAAAAATCTAAGAATAAAGTTACCATATGATCCAACAATCCCACTAGTGGGCATATATCCTGAGAAAACCATAATTGAAAAGGACAGATGTACCCCGGTGTTCATTGCAGCAGTATTTATAATAGCCAGGACATGGAAGCAACCTAGATGTCCATAGACAGATGACTAGATAAAGAAGTTGTGGTACATATATACGATGGAATATTACTCAGCCACCATTAGAAGAACAAATGTGAATGAGTTGAACTGAAGTAGATGAACCTAGAGCTTGTTAAACAGAGTGAAGTAACTCAAAAGGAGGAAAAAAAAATCTATATTAACGCATATGTACAGAATCTAGTAAAATAGTAGTGATGAACCTATTTGAAGGGAAGAATAGAGACACAGACATAGAGAATGGACTTGTGAACACAGCAGGGGACGGAGACGGGGGGCCAAATTGAAAGGGTAGCATGAAATATATGCATTACCATGTGTAAAATAGATAGCTGGTAGGCAGTGGTTATACAACACAGGGAGCTCAGCCTGGTCCTCTGTGATGACCGAGAGGGGTGGGATGGCGGGATGGTGGTTTGGGAGGGAGGCTCAAGAGGGTGGTGATATGTGTGTACTTATGGCTGCTTCACATAGTTGTACGGCAGAAATCAACACAAGACTATAAGCAATTATCCTCCAATTAAAAATAAAAATTAAAAAAAAATCAACTGTACAGCTGTACAACAAATAAGGTGATGATAAGCAGCAGCTTGTTTAGGTTATACGGTTCTCTTGTCCCCTCCAATCAGAATCCATTAACACAACCAGAAAGAACTTTCGAATATCACATGTTTTCCCCATTCCAATATCCCTTCAGAGGCTCTCCATGGCCTGCAGATAATGCACAAATTCCTTACTGGGATCCTGCCTCTCTGAACACCTCAGGCCTCCTCCTCCACATCCACTCATTCCACTAAATAGGCCCTGAAGATTTTGTCTTCCTCTGGATTCCGCCGCCTTTGGGGTTTGCCCCAGGCTTGGTGGCTGGAAGGTTAGCCTGTCATTAGGAATTAGAAGAGTGAACAACCTTGACCCTCTGCTAGTACACTGGCCTAAGGAAGCCTACTTTGGCAGTGCAGCTTGATCAAGGTGGTCAGCCCTCTATTATTTTTTTTTAAATCATGATAATATAGAATATACCTTCAAAATATCATATATGCACAAATTTGTAGCAACTGGGGGAAAATTCTCATATTTGCTTGACAGACACACAGCACCTCTCAGGAAAGAAAAGCAAATGTGCAACAAGCTGTGAAATGGAAGGCAACACTGCCTCAGAAGAGCTCATTTTAAGTTGGTTTTAAAAGACGTTTTGTCATGCATCTGAAGAACTTCAGTGGGTACCGGGAATGGGTTTATCCGTATGGCTTGGAATGAATCTCCATTGCTCCCCTAAAGATAACCCTTCTGAGAATTGGAAAGGGCAAAAGAAAAAATTCCCTCTTTCTCTACAGGAGGTTGTGCATGTAATCAGGACTTCAATGACATATCTCCTCCAAAAATTCCCTTGTCTGTTACCAGGACCTATTCTGAGCCAGGCAACCTAGGAAAGTCACCCTTGTGATGGTTTTCTCTTTCATCTTAGGCTCAGCATTCTTGATACTTTTATATAATATCATTGACACCTCTACAAAAGATGCAGTGCATGGAGAAGCTAAGACTTCACACCCTTAGTGTGAGACATCTTGGGCTCCAATCCTGACTCTGCCATCTAATAGCTATGGGAACTTGGACAAGTTCATCATTCTATTTCTGATACACTTTTAAAGAATTTGTCAAGATATAATTTGCATAGCATAATTTATCCATGTGTGTTTATAGGTCAATGTTTTTTAGTATATTGATAGCTGTACAACCACTGCCACAATAAATTTTAGAACATTTTATCACCTCCACCCCAGTTGTGTATCCCTTAGCCGTATTGGCCATTTCCTCCCACCCCTCCCCCAGTCCCTGGCAACTACTCACATAGTTTCTGTCTTTATGGATTTGCCTTTTGTGAAAATTTCATATAAATGAAATCATTCAATATATATTCCTTTGTTACTGGCTTCTTTCTCTTAATATAACATTGTCAAATTCCATTTATACTGTAGCATTATCAGTTCTAAATAACAGTCCATTTAGGGTCTACTGTGCGTTCTCACTCAGTCGTGTCCACTCTCTGCGACCCCATGGATGGTAGCCTGCCAGGCTGCTCTGTCTGTGAGATGTTCCCAAGCAAGAGTATTGTAGTGGGTTTCCACTTCCTCCTCCAGGGGATTTTCCCCACACAGGAATTGAACTCCTGTCTCCTGTGTCCTGCATTGCAGGCAGATACTTTACTGCTGAGCCACTTTTTTGTTTACCCATTTGTCAGTGGACTTTGGTTTGCTTCCACTTTTTGGCTTCTATGGGCATCCATGTGCAAGCTTTTGTGAGGACATGTGTTTCCAATTGGGGGGGTATATATTCAGGAATAGAAATGCTGGGCCATCCAGTTCTATTTAATCCCTTGAGAAAATTTCCTAAATAGTCACATCCCTTTCGATTATCATCTGCAGTCAGTGAGACACACAATTTATCTACATCCTTGCTAACATTTGTTATTACTTCTTTTTAGTCACCCTTGTTAATTGAACTGATAGCTCATCGCTTTTTGATTGCTTCCTTGTTTTTAATTATCAGACTTCATGTTTTACAACTATTTTAGAAGTACAGAAAAACTGAGCAGTTAATATAGAGAATTTCCATCTTAACCCCTTGACCATACATTTCCTCAATTATTAATGTCTTATAGTAGTAGGCTACTAAATTAGTTTCCTAGGGCTACTGCAACAAATTTTCACAAATTGTGTGGCCTAAAACAATAGAAATTGTCTCAGGGTTCTGAGGGGCTGAAATCTGCAATTAAGTCACTGGCAGCATCAAGCTCCCTCTAAAGACCCTAGAGAAGAAATATCCCTTAAACTCTTCCTAGCTACTGTCAATTACTGGCAATTCTTGGAATTTGTTTGGCTTATAGCTACATCGATTCAATTTCTGTTTCCGTCTTCACACGGCATCTTTTCTCTGTGTCTGTGCCTCTTATAATTTTCATCAGGATAAAGGCAATCTGAATATATTATTATTAACTGAGGTCCATCATTTATTCAGATTTCCTTTGTCCTGATGTCCTAATGTTCCTAATATTTTTTTATTTTCTGTTTTAGGATCCCATCCAGGATATCACATTACATTTCACTGTCATGTTTTCTCAAGCTCCTCTTGACTATGACTATGTCCTTGTGACGTTATGTTTGATGACCCTGATAGTTTTGAAGAGTATGAGTAGGAAAAAAATATAGGAGTCTCCTTTGTCAAAATTTTCCTGACATTTTTCTCACAGAGTTGGGTTATAGGTTTTATGGAGGGAGATCACAGAATCTTTGAAAGACCACAAGTGTTTTTTAATTACAACACTCAAGGATACATACAATCAACATGATATTGCTTTTGTTACGTTTGACTACCTGCTTGAGATAGGCGCTTGTTAGATTTCTCCACCTATAAAGTAACTTTTATCCTCTTTCCACACTCTTGCTCTCTAGAAGGAAGTTACTATTACAAAGCAGCCCAAACTGAGTTGGAAGTGTTCTTCAACCTTCATGTTCATCATCATCTACTTTTTCATCTGTGAAGCAGGAAAAACAATACTATCTACCAATTCAGAGGCATTAGCTGAAGGTTTATGAGTTTATTTATGTAAAGTTATGCGGACAACACTTACACAGAGGAATCATTCAATCAACATTAAAAATTTTTATCATTATTATCATCATTAGAGCCATTACCTTTTGTCCTCAATTATAATTAGTTTGTACATGTCATTGCTCTCTTTAGTATATAATTTCTTTGACTGTCAGTGCATATCATCTTAATATTTACATAATTCCTAGCAATGGCACTATAAACAAACATAAGCATATAGATATCATTATTAATTCCTGTCTTGTCCCCACATTCTAATTTTGTCTAGCTGTTCTGAAAAGAGCAAATGTATATAGCTGACTTTGGAACGGTGACCATTCCCACCACTGCTCCAAAATATTTTTTAAATGCCCATTGTTCTGTAATTATAATTTATCTCCTAGTGGCCTGAAGAATTTTCAGTTTCCAAGTTCACTTTAAGAAGTACTTCCTGGCTGAATAATCAGTCACAGGCACTCTGGGGATCATGGAGAAGAGTACCAAATGGTCCTTCATCGCTGCCCTCATTAACTTTACTTATTGTGGAGACAGAAATAACTAACTTTAAGAAGACTAAAGCTTTTTGACAATGCACAAAAGGGAACAAATAATTCTAACCCTGATTATAACAGAAGACTTTCCAGATTTGTAGCATTTGAGTTGACCTTTGAAAAACAAGGAAATTTTAACAAATAGAGAGAATAGTGAAAGAAAGTGTATCCTATAGAAACTGCATGAGCAAAGACACAAATACAAATAAAGGCCACAACAAATAACAGCAAGGATCTTTTCTTTTTTCAAGTATTTTTGATAAATCATTTACAAGTGGTCTAAAATTTTCTAGGCCCTTACATGTTTAAACTACTTAAATCATCACAAAAAAATTCTGAAAGATCCATACTATTAATCAGATTATCTCATGAGAGTGGTAAGAGGCGACTAGCTTTAATTATTCAATAGAATTCAGGATGTTGGATGACAAGAAGATAGGGAGGAAAGTGGGATGAGAATGAAAGCTAAATTGGAGACAGATTGTAAAAAGTTTCCAATGCCAGCTTATGAAACTCTGGGTTTTGATTCTAAGGGCAATGAGAAGCCATTAAAATTTAATGAGTGACTTGATATGTTCAACTTGGGTTGTATTTCAAAGAAGAGAATTCCATGGTGTTGGTAGAGAGAAATACCTTAAACTTAGAAAATACATATAAATTTAGAGGAACATGTTAAATCAGAAAGACCTTGTCAAAAACAAGAAAGGGAAAACTGCAAGATATTTACATCCCTATGAGCTTAAGAGTGAAATGAGTTCAAAGTTTAAGCAGGTACCCATCCCACGGTTCACATGCTTATTGTTTTATCAACAGCACTTTTTGCCCACGTTAATACTGTAATGGGGGAAACAAAACAGAACAAAAACACTGACCAAGGTGAGAGCAAAGTGTGGTCCAGTTAACTCCACCTTAGGGGAAGGACTAGAGTATTTTGAAAGGGGTTGGTGCATTACAAATGAATAAGAAATACCATTTGGACTCATTTTTAAAATGCAAATGAATGTACTAAACATGAGCAGGAAATTCTTGATACTATAGTCAATATGTATCCATTGCCGAATTGGTTAACTTACATAGACTACACTTCTGTTGTTCATCAAAAGTCCAACAAGTTGATGAGAGGAAGAAATTCAGGAAAGAAGCAGAGTAGGTATATCACTAGTTAGTAAGCACATTTTAGCAATAGCACTTAGAATAGATTGGAGGTAAAGATGGCTAAAGTAAGGAAGATTTGGAGTGTTAAGAGTCATCTGTAAGAGATAATAAGAGACTGAATAAACCAATGAGATTTGAAGTATATATTCTTTATAATTGAAAATATTTCCAGAAGGAGTAATAGCTAAAGTAGTTCTCTAATTACACATTGTAGAAATGAAACTGTTGGATTTTGACAGCATCTCTTCTATTGAACTCATTAGTTCATCCTCTATAAAACAGAGAAATTGAGGCCCAGAGAAGATGGATGAAATGCTCAAGTTTCTAAGTGAGTTAATTGAAGGATTGGCACTAATCTTGCCTAATGATTTTTACATGAGCCTCCTTTGTAAAATACCAGGTTCATCAGTTATTAATCTAGAGATCTGTTAGTTAAGAAAAGAATGAGGCAGGGATGGGATCCAGGTGCTCGAAGAATATGAAATCAAAAGCAATAAAATAAATGAAAAGGAAGAGAACAGATTTTGAGAGATGACCTTTGTCAACTTCACATTTTTGCGAAGAGGTAGGCACACTAAACCATCACCTAAACCAGGTCCAGCCTATGGGAAATAACAGATGTGCACAGAATCATCACTTTAATAAAAGTGTATGTGCCTTGAGATCCTATCTCCTCCCAGACACAGTCTAATACTTTAATTTTCTTTTAAATTTTCTCTGAGCACCACTGATTCATAACCAGTTCCTTGAAGAAGAGTGAAGTCTTCAGGGCGGCATAATCCAGAGACTATACCTTACAATCATTACTGAGATAAAAGAGTATGCTGGACCAGTGCGACACATATCATGTGACTAACTGTGACTTAGAAGTGACAGATAAAATGTCTGTGTCCATGATGAGGACTCAGTCACATGACATGGTTCCATACCCATAAAATGCAAATGATGATATAAACCTACTTTACTAGGCATTTATGAAGGCTTATGGCAACATGCTTTTAAAATTGAAAGCTCAATGTAAATAGCATTGCCCTGTAAGTTGTTAATGTGCTTCAAAGTTCTTCCAGTTATACTTTAAAACATCTTTAACTTAGCCTAAATTAATTCAAGCTCTGTAGCCAGGCTGATGATTGTTTTATAATGCTTGTTTTGTTTTGCATATAAGCATTATATATAGTTGTTGCAGAAAAACTGTAAAACTATAGAGCCAGGCTATGTGAAGCATTTGAGCACAGTGTTTAAAGCACCCTGGTACTGTCGTTTATGAGAGGTTTAACCTGTATTTTAAGTAACATCCCTGTACATGAATCAGGTTTTTTGTTGTTGTTGTTGTTTTAATTTCTAAAAAGAGAAAATAATGGTTCCTTCACAGAGTTGTGATGAAAACTAAAGTTCTTGTGCCTAGGAGTCATAAAGCTCTTAGAATAATTCCTGGCTCAGAGTAAGCACTCAATAAATGGTGCGTGTGTGTGTGTGTGTGTGTGTGTTAGCGGCTCAGTCATGTCCTGCTCTTTGCCATCCCATGGACTGTAGCCCAGGCTGCTCTATGGAATTCTCCAGGCAAGAATAGTGGAGTGGGTTGCCATGCCATTCTCCAAGGGGTCTTTCCAACCTAGGGATCCAACCCAGGTCTCCCACATTGCTTGCAGATTCTTCACTGAGTCACCAGGGAAGCCCCAACTGGTATTACTACAAGCCAAGTTTCTCATGTATGATACAAAGGATAACAAGAGTTGAAGAAACAGAAAACTAATCAGCACTTTGGAAGCTCTCTCACTGATTCCAACCTTCATTCTCCCATTACCCTAGGGATAACTGTTGTCCTGAAGTTTTTGTCCCTGTTATATTCCCTAAAGATTGCTTTAACTACATGTGTGTGTATCCTTAAGTGGCATTATATAAATGAAACCATCTTGATTTGCTCTGCAATGAATTTCCTTTTCCTTCCTCACAACATTGTTTTCCTTAAGCTCAACTACATTGACTCATGGAGTGGTAGATCATTCTTTCTCTCTTTGGCATGGTTTTCTATCATATTCCACAGAAAATGCCTCAGAGGAAGAGTTCATTTGGTACCAGTGTTCTTTTTCTCTCCTACCTATGACATTGCTATATTCCTCTACACGTTTCCTTCTTACCAGTCAAGAATTATGTTCAGGGTGAATAGCTGAGAGCAGAATTTTGAGGCTGTCGGAAAGCCATCAGACTTGAATTCTGGAATCACTTGACATTAGAAAGGGAGTGCTCATCGTGATTAGGCATAGACAGCGGTTGTAACTTGGAACTGTCCCAAAGAAAATGGGAGGCGTGGGCACCCTCACCCTTCTAAAGCATGTCTTTCTAAAAATATGCTTTCTAAAGTATTCCAATTTACATTCCTATCACAAGATGCTTTTATCTTTAATCACTTCTTGGGTCAGCTTTGCTAAGTAAGGTTTACTTGTCTAGTAACTTTCTGATTTTCTATGTTTTCAAATTTATTGCGGTAAAATTGTTTTCA
Organism: Bison bison bison; assembly: GCF_000754665.1. Classification (NCBI taxonomy): domain Eukaryota; kingdom Metazoa; phylum Chordata; class Mammalia; order Artiodactyla; family Bovidae; genus Bison; species Bison bison. The sequence goes on from NW_011495018.1 coordinate 25,017,879, forward strand.
AAACAAGCTGACATTTTATTCCATTCAGGTATTTTTAGGTATATCTATTTTGTCATTTTTAATATCAACTTTGTGCCTTTTTTCCTGATTGCTCAGTCTTGCAGGAGAGCAGTCCCCTGCAGAGACAAAACCAACAATTTGACAAACATTTGTCTTTTTTTGATTTTCTCTATTATAAAGGTTTTTCTAAAATTAATTTCTATTATTACTTCTTTTCATCTACTTTATTTTAGTTCCTTTTATTCATTTTCTAACTTTATAAATCTAGTGTTTGGTATATTAATTTAAACCTATCTTCTTTTTCAAAATATAGATTTAAGTGTTTAAGCCTATAAATTTCCCTCTGAGAACTACTATATTTTCATCTCAAGATGTGTTGTAGGAACAGAATTTGTTATTGTTCAGTCTAAGTAATCTAATTCATTTTATTATTTCTTTTTGACATTCATTATTTAGAAGTTAGCTTTTTTTATTTTCAAAACTTCAGGGTTTTGCTAGTTTCTTTTTTAATTACTGATTTTTGATCAGTAGTAATTATTACTTTCTCAAGTGAAGAGGAACTAAAAAGCCTCTTGATGAAGGTGAAAGAGGAGAGTGAAAAAGTTGGCTTAAAACTCAACATTCAGAAAACGAAGATCATGGCATCCGGTCCCACTACTTCATGGGAAATAGATGGGGAAACAGTGGAAACAGTGTCAGACTTTAGTTTTGGGGGCTCCAAAATCACTGCAGATGGTGACTGCAGCCATGAAATTAAAGACACTTACTCCTTGGAAGAAAAGTTATGACCAACCTAGATAGCATATTCAAAAGCAGAGACATTACTTTGCCAACAAAGGTCTGTCTAGTCAAGGCTATGGTTTTTCCAGTGGTCATGTATGGATGTGAGTTGGACTGAGCGCTGAAGAATCGATGCTTCTGAACTGTGGTGTTGGAGAAGACTCTTGAGAGTGCCTTGGACTGCAAGGAGATCCAACCAGTCCATTCTGAAGGAGATCAGCCCTGGGATTTCTTTGGAAGGAATGATTCTAAAGCTGAAACTCCAGTACTTTGGCCACCTCATGCGAAGAGTTGACTCACTGGAAAAGACTCTGATGCTGGGAAGGGATTAGGGGCAGGAGGAGAAGGGGACGACAGAGGATGAGATGGCTGGATGGCATCACTGAATCGATGGACGTTGAGTCTGAGTGAACTCTGGGAGTTGGTGAAGGACAGAGAGCCTGGCGTGCTGCGATTCATGGGGTCGCAAAGAGTCAGACACGACTGAGGGACTGAACTGAACTGAATCAATATTTTACATTCCACAACTTTGTGAGTCAGAAATTCAGAAGAGGCTCACAGGCAGTTTTGTGCTTCTGACGGCTTCCCCTGGGATCACTCAGATCAGCAGATGGCTTGGTCAGAAAACTTGTTTAATGTGCTGATGCCTTCCAATCTCTGAAAGTCCAGGTTTGGCCTGATCCCTCTCCGCTTCCATGTGGTCTTAGAGCCTCTCAACATGGTCTCTGCGGGAGGCTTGGACTTCTCATAGCATGGTGGTCTCAGAGTAGGCAGACTTATAAGGAAGCTCAGGGCTCTAGGTGTGAGTGTTATAAGAGGTCTCATCAGACATTTATGGCCTGGCCTCAGATGTCTAAGAACATCACTTCTGCCAGATTCTACTGGTGGAGAACATCATTAAATATGCCAAAATTCAGGGCAGAGGGATAAATTCTACCTCTCAATACCTGGAGTAGCAAAGAATTTATGGCCATCTTCATCCTATAACCCCTACTAATGCCCCAACCCATCATTGCATCCAAGTCAAGGTTCAAGACCTCTCAGAGATGTGTAGTCAATACTGTCAAGTTCATTCATGGCTTCTCATGTTTTTAGTGACCAACAAACTAAAAATACAAGTCAGCCGCTCCCTCTATACTCAAAAGGCAGTGTGGTGCATAGTCAACATAACCACAAAAGATGCCTCTTTTTGAAAAAGGTAAGAATGTGAGACCAAAAAAATGACTTGTCTAGTGATTCTAAAATCCTGCTGGGAAGATAGCCTGAAGGCCTAGAAATGGGAGACGTTCCTCCTTTAAGCTCTGGTTCTCTGCTCTGGGATGGGCACCTCTGTCAATATTTTCTTTATGGCTTCATCATCAGGTAGTTGTTTCCTGATTATTTTTCATGATCATATTGATGTGACTGTGGGAGAGCAGGTCTCCCTTTGAGACTGTATAGCTTTATAATGTCTGCTTCTTATTCATGAAGATAAGGTGGTCTAAAGCTTCTTTTAACTCTGGTCAAATAATTTTTTGCCTGAGCTGATTGATTTTTTGGCAGTTAAAGCCCTCCAGCATTTAGCTGGCTTCCAGTCTATGTCTTTCCAGTCAACTTCTTGTTGTTCAGTCGCTTAGTCATGTCCAACTCCTTGTGACCCACATGAACTATAGCATATCAGAGTCCTCTGTCCTCCACTATCTCCCAGATTTTGCTCAGATTCATGTCAATTTACTGGATGATGCTCTCTATCCATCTCATCCCCTCCCACACCCTTCTCTTCTTGCCCTCAATCTTTTCCAGCATCAGGGTCTTTTCCAGTGAGTTGGCCCTTCATATCAGGTGGCCAAAGTATTGGAGCTTCAGCCTCAGCATCAGTCCTTCCAATGAAAAGTCAGGGATGACTTCCTTTAGGATAGAATGGTTTGATCTTGCTGTTCAAGGGACGGAGGAGCCTGGTAGGCTGCAGTCCATGGGGCCGCTAAGAGTCAGACATGACAGAGTGACTTCACTTTCACTTTTCACTTTCATGCATTGGAGAAGGAAATGGCAACCCACTCCAGTGCTGTTGCCTGGAGAATCCCAGGGACAGGGGAGCCTGGTGGGCTGCCGTCTGTGGGGTCGCACAGAATCAGACATGACTGAAGTGACTTAGCAGCAGCAGCAGCAGGCATGTGATTCAAATTTGAATGAAATAAAAACTTCTAACAAAAACCAGGCACTTACTATGTTCCTGACCCAGTGCTTGGAGTTTTAAATTTTAACTCTAATTCATGATGGGGAATCTATGAGGGATCCATTTTATGCATGAAGAAACTAAGGAAGCTTAGGGAGGTGAAATAATGTGTTCAAGGTTATATTGTTATTAAGCTGAGACTCAGGATTCAGAAACCAGGCAGAAAAGCTCCAAGGACCCAACCTTTTTGGCACCAAGGACCGGTTTCATGGAAGACAAATCTTCCATGGACTGGGGTGGGGGAATGGTTCTGGGATAATTCAAGCACAATACACTCACTGTGCACTTTATTTCTATCATTATTACATCAGCTCCATCTCAGATCATTAGACATTAGATCCCAGAGGCTGGAGACCCCTGTTTTAAGTGCCCAATGAATGGCTGGCTGGCTGGCTGGATAGATGATGAATGGTTTTGGATAAATATAAGAGTTAGTTTTTAGATGATATCAAACAAATTTCAGTGCATTCGAAACTTTTTTGGTTCCAAGCTGATTTTAATGATGTTAAACAAATACTGATTTTTCTCAAGCAGGCCAATTGCAGTGATGTCTCCTCTAAAGTGTCTACACCTTATGATGTTGTGAGACAGCCTAACCTCTCATTAGTATCCAGAAACTTGCTACACATGGAGTCATCTGTCCCAGCCTAGAAGAGCTGGCTGTTTGTGCTGCTCATTCCTTAGCACCATCTGTGTGCCAAATTGATGTTGTACATTATTTATTTACCTCTCATTAGGAACAAGGCCAGAGCACCATCCAATTCTCAGAGCTTGCTCAGTTACAATTGCACATCGTATAATGCTAAGGTTTGGTAAAATACCACATGCTTGCAAAAATTTTCAATAATTACTACAAATATTCACCAGAGGGGGTATGTTTATTCATTTGCTTAATTTCTAATAGTATATTCTACTATGGTAATATTTTATTAGTCTTACATTTAATTTGGAATATGACCAATTGAATTTATGCTTTTAAACAGCAACAACAAAAAGGCATTTAGCATCTCATTCATGTTATTTGTTCTTAGATTTGGTACCCATACAGTCTGCTGGCTGTGTTGTTTTCTAATGAGAATTTTATAAAATGCCTTGGAGGCTTATTACAATTTGAGCTTCTTTCTTTCCATTCAAATGAGCCCCATTTTAAAACGCTGCATTTCTTGCCATTAATTGAGTGTTGGTTCTGGATAACACAGACTTTTCTTCATTAAGTGCATGCCGCTTATGGACTTGGGAGTGTCAGCCATGTGTGGGATTCTAAAGTTCACCCTTCTAACCTAGAAACTCTCCTTCCATTCTTTTCTTTTCATATGTTTCCTGGATCTCAACAATGAAAGTAAATATTGATACTAGTATATCATGTTTAATACTCCTAGAGATTCATATGCAGCCATATATTATATCGTGTATTTTTTTTTTTTTTTACTTTGCTGAGCAACTTCCTTGTTTTCTTTCCAGGTTTGTTGAAATATAATTGACAAAAAAATCATAATATATTTAAAGCATATAACCAGCGGGGGAAGAGGGGAGGGATAAATTGGGAGCTTGGGATTGACACATCACCTGCATGTGTGACGTGTCTGCTTAGCAGTGTCTGACTCTTTGTGACACCATGGACTATAGCCTGCCAGGCTCCTCTGTCCATGGAATTTTCCAGGCAAGAATTCTTGAGTGTGCTGCCATTTCCTACCCGAGGGGATCTTCCTGATCCAAGGATCAAACCCATGTCTCTTGCGTCTCCTGCGTGGCAGGTGGATTTTTACCACTGGGCCATCTGGAAAGTCCAACACTACTATATATCAAATAGATAACCATTAAGGACCTGTATTTATTTGCATTGTTCACTTAAGAAGCCTTTCTTATCTCTCCTTGCAATTCTCTAGAACCCTGCATTCAGTTGGCTATATCTTTCCCTTTCTCTGCCTTTCACTTCTCTTCTTTTCTCAGCTGTTTGTAAGGCCTCCTCAGACAACCATTTTGCCTTCTTTCATATCATTTTTCTTTGGGATTGTTTTGGTCACTGCCTCCTGTACAAAGTTACAAATCTCTCTTGGGGCAGATGTAATCCCTTGAATCTATTTGTCACCTCCACTGTATAATTGTAAGGGATTTGAGTTAGGTCATACATGAGTGGTATAGTAGTTTTCCCTACTTTCTTCAATTTAAACCTGAATTTTGCAATGAAGAGCTCATGATCTGAACCACAGTCAGCTCCCAGTCTTGTTTTTGCTGACTCTATACAGCTTCTCCAAATTTGGCTGCAAAGAATATAATCAATTTGATTTCAGTATTGACCATCTGGTGGTGTCCGTGTGTGGAGTCATCTCTTGTGTTGTTGGAAGAGGGTGTTTGCTATGACCAGTGCATTCTCTCTTCAAAACTCTGCTAGCCTTTGCCCTGCTTCATTTTGTACTCCCAAGGCCAAACTTACCTGTTACTCTCCCAGGTATCTCTTGACTTCCTACTTTTGCATTCCAATCTCCAATGATGAAAAGGACATCTTTTTTTGGTGTTAGTTCCAGAAGGATTGTAGGTCTTCATAGAACCACTCAACTGCACGTTCTTCATCATTAGTGCTTGGGACATAGACTTGGATTAGTGTGATATTGAATGGTTTGCCTTAGAAACAAATGGAGATCATGCTGTCATTTTTAAGACTGCACCCACATACTGCATTTTGGACTCTTTTTTTGACTATGAGGGCTACCCATTTCTTTTAAGGGATTCTTGGCCACTGCTACTGCTAAGTCACTTCAGTCGTGTCCGACTCTGTGCGACCCCATAGACAGTAGCCCACCAGGTTCCCACATCCATGGGATTCTCTAGGCAAGAACACTGGAGTGGGTTGCCATTTCCTTCTCCAATGCATGAAAAAGTGAAAGTGAAGTTGCTCAGTCGTGTCTGACCCTCAGCAACCCCATGGACTGCAGCCTTCTAGGCTCCTCCATCCATGGGATTTTCCAGGCAAGAGTACTGGAGTGGGGTGCCATTGCCTTCTCCTTATTGGCCACAGTAGTAGATATAATGGTCATCTGTATTAAAATTTTCCCATTCCCATTTATTTTATTTCACTGATTCCTAAAGTGTTGATGTCTGCTCTTCAAGAAAATTGGAGATACCAAGTGAACATTTCATGCAAAGATAGGCAAAATAAAAGACAGAAACAGCAAGAACTTAACAGAAGCAGAAGAGATTAAGAGGAGGTGGTAAGAATACACAGAAGAACTGTGCAAAAAAGGTCTAAATGAGCAGGATAACCACAGTGGTGTGGTCATTTATCCAGGCCAGACATTCTGGAGTGTGGTGACAAGTAGGCCTTAGGAAGCATTACTAGGAACGAAACTAGTAGATGGAACGGGATTCCAGCTGGGCTATTTCAAATCTTAAAAGATGATGCTGTTAAAGTGCTCTACTCAATATGCAGCAAGTTTGGAAAACTCAGCAGTGGCAACCTGACTGGAAAAGGTAAGTTTTCATTCCAATCCCAAAGAAAGGCAATGACAAAGAAAGTTCAAACTACCATACAATTATACTCACTTCACATGCTAGAAAGGTAATGCTCAAAATCCTTCAAGCTAGGCTTCAGCAGTATGAGAACTGAGAACTTCTAGATGTACAAGCTGGATATAGAAAAGGCAGAGGAATCAGAGATCAAATTGCCAATATCCAATACATCATAGACAAAGCAAGGGAATTTCAGAAAAACATCTACTTCTGCTTCATTGACTACTCTAAAGCCTTTGACTGTGTGGATCACAACAAACTGGAAAATTCTTAAAGTGATGGCAATACCAGACTACCTTACCTGCCTCTTGAGAAACCTGTATGCAGGTCAAGAAGCAATAGTTAGAACCAGACATGGAACAGACTGGTTCCAAATTTTGAAAGGAGTACGTCAAGGCAAAATATTGTTACCCTTTTTATTTAGCTTATATGCAGAGTGCATCATGCAAAATGCCAGACTGTGGTAACACTGGCAGCTTTTATTTTCTTGGGCTCCAAAATCACTGAAGACCATGACTGCAGCCACACAACTAAAAGATGCTTGCTCCTTGGAAGAAAAGCTAGGGCAAACCTAGACAATGCATTAAAAACACAGAGATATTACTTTGCTTACAAAAGTCCAAATAGTCAAAGCTATGGTTTTTCCAGTAATCATGTACAGATGAGATAGCTGGACCATAAAGAAGGCTGAGGGCCAAGAACTGATGCTTTCATACTGTGGTGCTGGAGAAGATTCTTGAGAGTCCCTTGGACAGAAAGGAGATAGAAACAGTCAATTCTAAAGGAAATTAGTCCTGAATATTCACTGGAAGGACTTATAGTCAAGTTAAAGTTCCAGTACTTTGATCACCTTATGTGAACAACCGACTCATTGAAAAAGACCCTAATGCTGGGAAAGACTGAGAGCAGGAGAAGAGGGTGACAGAGGATGATATGGTTGGATGTCATCATCGACTTAATGAACATGTGTCTGAGCAAATTCCAGGAGATAGTGAACGACAGGGAATCCTGGTGTGCAAAAGTTCATGGGGTCAGAAAGTGTTGGACATGACTGAGTAACTGAACAAATAAGGACCTACTGAATAGCACAGGGAACCCTATTCAGTACTCAATAATGACCTATATGGGAAAAGAATCTAAAAAAGAATGTATATACGTATATGTATAAGTGACTTATTTAGCTGTACAACCACAACTAACACATTGTGAATCAACTATATCACAATAAAGTTTTTTATAAATAAAATTAAGTATACAATGTAATGATTTCTTATACACTGTGAAATGCTTCCATTTATTCACTTCACATAGTTACCTTTTATGATAACACTTGAAATCTAATTTTTTAGTAAATTTAAAGTATGCAAACAGTATTATTTTATATAGTCACACTCATGAACATTAGGTCTTCAGAACTTATTTCTCTTATAACTGAACTGTGTCCCTTTAAGCAACTTCTCCCCATTTTCCCAGCCTATATATAATAATTTTGGTATTAAGCCTGAGAATATTGCTATTATTCTTCTGAGGAAACAGATCAGAGATGCCAGGGAAATTGTCAGTTATCACCCAACTGGAAATGTGAGAATTTATATGCAAACACATATCCCATGACAGAAAAAAAAAAAACCCTTCAGTTTCTCCATCCCCCTAAGGTACACTAACATTTATAGTGCTTTTCTACCTCATTCCAAGACACACATTCAATATGGGAACAGCTATTTACAACTTCCCTGATAGTTGAGTTGGTAAAGACTCTGCCTCCAATGCAGGAAACCCCAGATCAATCCCTGGGTTGGGAAGATCTGCTGGAGAAGGGCTAGGCTACCCACTCCAGTATTCTGGCCTGGAGAATTCCATGGACTGTATAGTCCATGGGGTCACAAAGAATCAGACACAACTGAGTAACATTCACTTCACTTCACTTTACTTAATTACTACTAAAATTTTGTGCCTCCAATGACTTAACCAATTCTTTTTATTTCTAGAGTGTACCTCACAGAGAAAGTCTCAATGATCTTCCATTAGAATTGCTTCCAGTGTTTAGTTCTGTTCAGTCACTCAGTCATGTTCAACTCTTTGGGACCCCATGGACTGCAGCATGCCAGACTTCTGTGTCCTTCACTATCTCCAAGAGTTTGCTCAAACTCAAGTCCATTGAGTTGGTGATGCCATCCAACCATCTCATCCTCTGCCGTCCCTTTCTCCTCCCACCTTCAATCTTTCCCAGCATCAGGGTCTTTGCAAATGAGTCAGTTCTTCGCATCAGGTGGCCAAAGTATTGGAGTTTCAGCTTCAGCATCAGTCCTTCCAATGAATATTCAGCACTGATTTCCTTTAGGATGGACTGGTTATATTTCCTTGCAGTCCAAGGGACTCTCAAAAGTCTTCTCCAACACCACAGTTCAAAAGCATCAATTCTTTGGTGCT
>NW_011495018.1:25026910-25027176 GCF_000754665.1 Bison bison bison
AATATTGATACTAGTATATCATGTTTAATACTCCTAGAGATTCATATGCAGCCATATATTATATCGTGTATATTTTTTTTTTACTTTGCTGAGCAACTTCCTTTTCTTTCCAGGTTTGTTGAAATATAATTGACAAAAAAAATCATAATATATTTAAAGTATATAACCAGCGGGGGAAGAGGGGAGGGATAAATTGGGAGCTTGGGATTGACATACCACCTGCATGTGTGATGTGTCTGCTTAGCAGTGTCTGACTCTTTGTGACA
>NW_011495018.1:25027276-25061357 GCF_000754665.1 Bison bison bison
TCTAGGTTGGTCATAACTTTTCTTCCAAGGAGCAAACATCTTTTAATTTCATGGCTGCAGTTACCATCTGCAATGATTTTGGAGCTCAAGAAAATAAAATCTCTCACTGTTTCCAATGTTTCCACATTTTGCCATAAAGTAATGGGACCAGATGCCATGATGTTAGTTTTCTGAATGCTGAGTTTTAAGCCAACAATTTCACTCTCCTCTTTCACTTTAAAGAGGTTCTTTAGTTCTTCACTTTCTGCCATAAGGGTGGTGTCATCTGCATATCTGAGGTTATTGATATTTCTCCTGGCAATCTTGATTCCAACTTGTGCTTCATCCAGCCCAGCATTTCTCATGATGTACTCTGCATATAAGTTAAATAAGCAGGGTGACAATATACAGCCTTGACGTACTTCTTTCCCGATTTGGAACTAGTCTGTTGTTTCATGTCCAGTTCTAACTTGCTTCCTGACCTGCATACAGATTTCTGAAGATGCAGGTCAGGTGGTCTGGTATTCCCATCTCTTGAAGTATTTTCCACAGTTTGTTTTGATCCACATAGTCAAAGGCTTTGTCATAGTCAATAAAGAAAAAGTAGATGTTTTTTCTGGAACTGTCTTGCTTTTTCAATTATCCAACAGATGTTGGAAATTTGATCTCTGGTGCCTCTGTCTTTTCTAAATCCAACTTGAACATCTCAAGTTCTTGGTTCATGTACTGTTGAAGCCTGGCTTGGAGAATTTTGAGCACTACTTTACTAGTGTGTGAGATAAGTGCAATTGTGTGGTAGTTTGAGTATTCTTTGGCATTGCCTTTCTTTGGGATTGGAATGAAAACTGACCTTTTCCAGTCCTGTGGCCACTGCTGAGTTTTCCAAATATGCTGGCATATTGAATGTAGCACTTTCACAGCATCATCTTTTAGGATTTGAAATAGCTCAACTGGAACTCCATCATCTCCACTAACTTTGTTCATAGTGATGATTCCTAAGGCCCACAGGACTTCGCATTCCAGGATGTCTGGCTGTAGGTGAGGGATTACACCATCATGATTATCTGGGTCATGAAGATCTGTTTTGTGTAGTTCTTCAGTGTATTCTTGCCACCTCTTCTTAATATCTTCTGCTTCTGTTAGGTCCATACCATTTCTGTCCTTTATTGAGCCCATCTTTACATGAAATGTTCCCTTGGTATCTCTAATTTTCTTGAAGAGATCTCTAGTCTTTCCCATTCTATTGTTTCCCTCTATTTCTTTCCACTGATCCCTGAAGAAGACTTTCTTATCTGTCCTTGCTATTCTTTGGAACTCTGCATTCAAATAGGTATATCTTTCCCTTTCTTCTTTGCCTTTAGCTTCTCTTCTTTTCCCAGCTATTTGTAAGGCCTCCTCAGACAGCCATTTTGTCTTTTTGCATTTCTTTTTCTTGGGGATGGTCTTGATTTCTGTCTCCTGTACAATGTCATGAACCTCTGACCATAGTTAATCAGGCACTCTTATCTATCAGATCTAGTCCCTTAAATCTATTTCTCACTTCCACTGTATAATTGTAAGGGATTTGATTTAGGTGATACCTGAATTGTCTACTTATTTTCCATACTTTCTTCAATTTAAGTCTGAATTTGGCAATAAAGAGTTCATGATCTGACCACAGTCATCTCCCGGTCTTGTTTGTGCTGACTGTATAGAGCTTGTCCATCTTTGGCTGCAAAAGAATATAATCAATCTGATTTCAGTATTGACTATCTGGTGACGTCTATGTGCAGAGTCTTCTTTTGTGTTGTTGGAAGAGGGTGCTTGTTATGATCAGTGCATTCTCTTGGCAAAACTCTGTTAGCCTTTGACCTGCTTAATTCTGTGCTCCAAGGACAAATATGCCTGTTATTCTAGGTATTTCTTGACTTCCTGCTTTTGCATTACAGTCCCCTATGATGAAAAGGACATCTTTTTTGGGTGTTAGTTCTATAAGGTCTTGTAGGTCTTCATAGAACCGTTCAACTTCAACTTCTTCAGCATTATTGGTTGTGGCATAGACTTGGATTACTGCGATATTGAATGGTTTGCCTTGGAATTGAACAGAGATCATTCTGTCATTTTTGAGATTGCATCCAAATACTGCATTTTGGACTCTTTTTGACTGTGATGGCTACTCCATTTCTTCTAAGGGATTCTTGCCCACAGTAGAAGGCATAATGGTCATCTGAGTTAGGTTCACCCATTCCAGTCTATTTTAGTTTGCTGATTCCTAAAATGTTGATGTTCACTCTTGCCGTCTCCTGTTTGACCACTTCCAATTTGCCTTGATTCATGGACCTAACATTCCAGGTTCCTGGGCAATATTGCTTTTTACAGCATTGGACTTTACTTCCATCACCAGTCACATCCACAACTGGGTGTTGTTTTTGCTTTGGTTCTACCTCTTCATTCTTTCTGGATTTAGCTCTCCACTGATCTCCAGTAGCATACTGGGCACGTACTGACCTGGGAAGTTCATCTTTCAGTGTCCTATCTTTTTGCATTTTCATACTCTTCATGGGATTCTCAAGGCAAGAATACTGAAGTGGTTTGCCATTCCCTTCTCCAGTGGACCATGTTTTGTCAGATCTCTCCACCATGACACATCCATGTTGGCTGGGCCTACATGGCATGACTCATAGTTTCATTGAGTTAGACAAGGCTGTCATCCTTGTGATCAGATTGGTTAGTTTTCTGTGATTGTGGTTTTCAGTCTGTCTGCCCTCTAATGGAGAAGGATAAGAGGCTTGTGGAAGCTTCCTGATGGGAGAGACTGACTGAGGGGGAAACTGGGTCTTGTTCTGATGGGGTGGGGGGGCTGTGCTCAGCAAATCATTAATCCAATTTTCTGTTGAAGGGAGGGGCTGTATTTCCTCCCTGTTATTTGACCTGAGGCCAAACTATGGAGGAGATAATGAAGATAATGGCTCCCAGTATTAGGCTATAGAATAAGTAGCACTGTTATGTCTTTTTCTTCTATAATTGTCCTATTCCTTTATCTATGACTCTTTCCTAAGCACAACTCATAGTTTTCTTAGTTATTATACACACCTCCTTTGATCATATTATGCTTTATGTGGAAAAGGAACAGTACAGAGTAGAATAGTATCAGCTTCCACCAATTTCTAGACACTCTGCTCTTTTTAATGCTGCTCAACAGGGAAGTGTTTTTTTGTTGTTGTTGTTTTTTGTTTTTTTGTCTTGTTTTATTTTGTTTGGTAGATGTATCACATAGTTAACTCCTGTTCCTTTTACTGTGGGCTGAGTCTCCTAAGTCATTCTTATGTGTTTTGCTAATGAGACATTCTTCCCTCTACTTTGCATTTGGACAGTTAATGGGGGAACATATTGAATCAGACGCCTTTTATGCACTGTTGGAGACACTCACTGCCTGCAGCTGCTGCTGTGCAGGTTTTTACACCTGAAGGTCAGCTGAGTCCAAGGGCATCTCACCTGTGCCCCTGTCTCTCCCTTCTCCCCTAGGATTTCCCCACTGACATGGAGGGATGGGTCTCACTTGGTCCCCTTGTTTGTGCAAGTCAGGAATGTGAGGGAGTTAATACCTTATGCAATGAATTTTGACCAATAGGGTACCGGTGTTGATGGATAAAGTCTTCCTCCAGATAAATCACCTAAGATGAAGTTTATGCAACTTATCTGTACATAGTTCCACAAGACCAAATAGTCACTTTCAATGGTACCAGCTCAATAAAGCACCTTGAATTGGCTTCCCCTCCTGCTGGCCTCCCCCTCCTTTTTGCTCATCTCTGTCTCTCTAATTTTATTTCTTAATAAAATACTAGTGACATATAAGCCTTGGGCTCAGACTCTGTTTTCTGAGATCAATTAGAGAATGTTAAAATTAACATTCCCTCTCAAAAGCTTACTCTATTTTAGATTTGAAGTGTTCCAATTTTTAAGAGATTCTTTCATCTAGAATATTTGTTCTTATTTTCATATTCTTGATTTAAAAAGTAAAGGATTTTCAAATATATAAGGCATTGACCATTATAATCTAACTGAAAACTGTATGGTTTGACAATTATTTTTAGTGTAGAGATGTTTCTATCCCAACAACAGTTTTTTATGGAAGAAGAGTGCATAGTAGTTCTGTAGATTTAGTACTTATAGTGGATGAACTTCAAGGGAAATATTTTCACTGCAAAGATTCCAAATTAAAGTAGGTTTATCAGAAGAATTCAAAGACTCACTGACTCTGCTCTTTATAGGTATATGTTAGTTGCTCAGTCATGTCTGACTCTGTGATCCTATGGATGGTAGCTCTCCAGGCTTCTCTGTCCATGGAATTCTTCAGGTAATAACACTGAACTGGGCTGCCATTTCCTTCTCCAGGACTCTTAGAGGTATAGCTTTTCATTCTTCAGATTGTATTTGCCGAACCATATCAGCTTCTAGGATCTGTTCTAACTTTAGTGATAGGACTATCTTCAATGATAATTTTCTGTTTTAGAAAGTACTGTGCATCTGATTTTAGGCTGCTTATTGATGTGAAGGGCTTCCCTGGGGCTCAGCTGTTAAAGAATCCACCTGTAATGTGGGAGACCTGGGTTTGATCCCTGCATTGGGAAGATCCCCTGGAGAAGGGTATGGCAACCCACTCCAATATTCTGGCTTGGAGAAGTCCATGAACTATTCCATGGGGTCACAAAGAGTCAGACACAACTGAGCGACTTTCACTTTCATTGATGTTAAATTAAACTTGAAACCTATTAAGCTTAAACATTTGCTTAAAGGATGTAGATAGAAGTATTTTTCGATATTTTCTAATTCTTGCTTCTCACTTACTCTTTTCAAATTAAAGGAAACTGAGGAGCAGAGAGTTAGGGCAGCCTGTTCTGGGTCACCAGTAATAATTAACAGCAGAACTTGGACTAGATGACTAGTCCCAAGGATTTTTCACCACACTAGTTTTTGAGCTTTAAAAGAGTAAGAGCTTTTTGTTCTATTCTGAGGAGTTCCCACTGGGAATAGTCCATTAAACTACAGAAATGTGGCTGAGAAGAAAGAACAATTTGTGAAAACTGTCTCTAGTATTTTAGCATTTTAAGTCTCTTTTTAACCCTTGAATATAGGATTCTGCTCTTATTCTCAAATACTATAATCTATTTAACCCCCAATCCTGACAGATGTAGCTTTAAGAATGTATCTTGAATCTGAATATTCTCATTTTCTACCTCCCTAAACAATACTCTAAAAAAAAAAAAAAAAAAACTGTCAACTCCCTTAACTGGTCTCTCTCCCATCTTTGTTGCATCCAATAGAGACTATTTGCATAGCAGTGAATGTGGTCTTTCTAACTGTAAATCTGACCATGTCATTCCTCTGTTACAATTTCTAAATGGCTTCACATTCAAATTTAAAGATGGCCACTAAGGTTCTGTTTGGTTTGTTCTTTCCTATCTCTCCAATCTCCTCATCTGGAACTTCCTCTTCACTCCTTTTACAGTAGCCAACATGGCTGTTTACTATTCTTCAAACAGATAAATTTTGTTTCCACTTCAGTGTCTTTCTGTTTGATGTTCCCTCTTCCTGGAGCTCTCTCCCAGATTTTCATTCTTTGCTCCTTTGTAACTTCAGAAATCTGCTCATGTCAGTTTCACTGAGTCCTTTCCTGGCCATCTATCTGCTTCTTGGTCCTCTCTGTACTCTTATTGTACTCCTTTTAAATTATCACTAGTTGAAGTTAGGTGATAAGGTGGCTGAAGTCACTCAGTCATGTCTGACTCTTTGTGACCCCATGCACTGTATAGTCTGCCAGGCTCCTCCATCCATGGGATTCTCCAGGCAAGAATACTGGAGTGGTTGCCATAAGGTAGCTAAATATATACATTGTGTGTCTTGCCTACAAGAGTCTAACTAACCAGGAAATTTGTATTGTTTATGTCAGTAACTGCAGCTCCTAAAATGGCTGGTACAGGGATAATGATGAAAAAAAATGTTTATTGAATAAATGAATACATAAGGTTATAAATCTTTACTACAGAGAAGCCATTTTCTTCAAACATATGCCATTATGATTTTACTTCCCATTCTCCAGCACTTATCCTGTTAACTAACTGAGCAATTCACCATTAATAGAGAGTCAATCAAGAAAGCCAGTCTCTAGTTCAAGCTATTAGAGAGCATTGAATTATCCCATGCATTAGAATGCCTGGAACTTGAATGTCAAAGCCATTTGGCTGTATGTTATTTACTGCTTTTGGACCATAGAGTTGGCTGTATTCAAACGATCTCATAATCTCAGAAGAGCTCAGAGATGGCCCATCATCATTATATTATTACTTTACACTCTACAGGCAATATCTAATTAGTCCCCACAGCATTCTAGGTTGGGAGCAGAGGCAACTGAAAAGGCTCAGAGAGAGACATCATCATGGGTGCTTTAATGCATGAGTGAGACTATGTTTTTTTAAAAAAAAGCAGGTTATCTTCTCTCTCTTAGGGCTTCCCTGGTGGCTCAGATGGTAAAGTGTCTGCCTACAATGTGGGAGACCCGGGTTGGATCCCTGGGTCGGGAAGATCCTCTGGAGAAGGAAATGGCAACCCACTCCAGTACTCTTGCCTGGAAAATCCCGTGGACAGAGGAGCCTGGTAGGCTACAGTCCATGGGGTCGCAAAGAGTCGGACACGACTGAGCGACTTCACTCACTCATATCCCATGGACAGAGGAGCCTGGTAGGCTACAGTCCATGGGGACACGACTGAGCGACTTCACTCACTCACTCTATCTTCTCCCTCTTAGACCTCTGTGTGTTTGTGCTCAGTGTGTCTAGCTTATATTCACCGGCCAAATAGTAGAGTGTGTCCTCATCTATTTTTATTTCTTAATTTTAGAAACTGGAGTTTATCGGTAAGATAGTATGCAATAAAAAGTTTTCTAACTGAACGTTCAGTGATATACTGTCAGAGGGTGGGGATTGTTCCAAGGAATGGAAGAATTTTAGAGGTGATATAATATAGTGGATAGTTGGATTCAACCAAACTGAATTCAAGTCCTGGCCCTTCACATTTCCAGCTCTACTTGCTTAGGCAACTAGGTTGAACATGTTTGAGACTCATCATCTTTGTCTATTCCAGTCATCACAACACTCCCCAAGGTGGGTGCCACTGTTTTCTCAGCCTTGACTAGAATGAGACAATGCATGAAAGCAGTTAGAGCAATGGCTGGCACATTAAGAGTGCTTATTTATATCATCTCTATTCATTTTTTAAGTATCAATCAACAGGTATTAGTTGAAGGACATGCTACATTGACATCATGTAGTTGAGATTCTGGAGAATATGAATTTATGATCACCTGGGTAAAACAAAGTATATGTAACCTAAATAAAATACAATGATAAAAATTGCAAATACACTAAAGGATGTGGTAATGGATGTAAGGTGCAAGACAGCTTTAGATTAACATGATTTGGTCTGTCTCACAGAGGAAGATGAAGGGATGAAGTTCAAGGAGCACTGATGGAAAGTTGAGACTTAGGAAGTTAGAAGTAAAGAGAGTTTTCATGGAAGAAATTATGCCAATTTCAAATTCCTATATCTAAGTTTATTGCTCTTTGTCTCACGTTTGCTCCTATTGAATACAGACCCCTTGGAGACTTCCACTTTGGACATAACTTCGTTTGCCTCATTCTGGTGCCAAATGTACCTGAGAATAAGAGATTTATATTTATTCAGGGCTTTTATTTTACAGCAAAACATCTAACACCTTATTTTTGCATATCTGAAAATTCAGATATTCCTTACAGTTAGTTTTAGTTCTTTTTATCATAGAAGTTAATGGGATGGATGCAAAAGATTAAGTGTATTAAAGCCATGAATAAGTGAGCTTATCCTTTCAGGGGAAAAATGACCTTGCTTCTAAACCACACAGAAGTAAAAAACAAGTGGATTCATTGCTTTTCCCCAAACATTTCTCCTGTATATACTTTTTTTTTTCCTAGTTAAGAACACAAATTACATTGCATTATGCTTGTTAAATATTTCAATAAAAAGTGAGACTTTAATACAAAATGCCTGCTCTATCCTGAAAACGGAACTTTCTACAGGGCTTTCATGGAGCGTGACCTCATTCCATTATTAATAATGCACTTTGTGAGTTTTCTTTCATTCATTGATCTTGTAGGAGCATAGCTAACATTAACTAATTAATCCTCTTGTCATCTCTGTGAACAAGGTAAGGCATTTATTTAAGAGCTCACTCTGCTGTGGTGAAACTTGGGCAAAAATTGCTTGACAGTGCATGATGAATGTGTGGGGCCCAGGTGACAGTGAAGAGCTGACTTTTAAAAGAAAAGGGCTGCTCTGACTTTTCTGTCACTGGCCTTCTCCAACTTACAGGTGAGCTAATGACTTTCTCCATATACTCTTATTGCTCAAATCTATTCCCATCTGTTTGGAAGGCATAGTGCCCATGCAGGCACTGGTCAAACCCTTGGCACGGATCTTGGGAGATGAGCGCTTTCTGGGCAGTCTGCGTCCCCCTGCCACGCTGCATCTGTTTTACCAGATGTCTCACCTCTGGGTTCATTGGTATGCCAGCCCTGGTGCTGCATGTCTATTTATAGCACATCAGCTGCTGTGTAAATGCCAAGCCACAAAGTAAATCAGAGGGCAGTGTGTGGTGTGTATGTGTATGTGGCAAGTGCATGTGCGTGTGTTGGAATGGGGGTTGGCAGACACCTAGAGCATAAGATTCATAACACATTTCCATAACACAATCCCCATCAGCCTTTTCATGGTGGCGTTTGCTGCAGGGTACAGCTGGGAAACATTAAGACACCTGTTTTTAGCCGTCAAAATGGATGCCTCAAAGTAACTCTGCTACCAGAATCAAATATTATCATTTACATCTTCTACCCTAGAAATCTGGATCACAAAGTTAAAATGAGCACATCTTCTCCATATAGAAACAATAGTAAGGCATATTGGAGCCCTCCTTAGTGGTTACTTCATATCATCATTCATTCATTTATTCAGCAGGTATCCATTCAGCATACTTTTAATGTATCCAAGTTATTTGGCCCTATAGTAGATGAATAAAGGGCTACAGAGAAATGATAACTGGCCCTTCTCAACCTGGGGAAACAAGATCTAAACATTTGACTGTGTTGAGTGTCCATAAAAGGTAGTCAGTGGTCGATGTTCAAGAGAGTTTTCCGTGGGTTCCAGGGCAAGGGAACAATGCCTTAATGGTGAAGATCAGTCTTTATTACACTAGAAGGAGACAGTGCAAGCATTCTGGACATGAAGGAACTCCAGAAACGCCACAAAGGAAGATGTATGTCTGTGTCATATTGTCTGCAGTTAAGTTACTTTAAAAATAAATGTGTATAAACAGTGAGACCTGTTTGCACTCTGTGACATGTTCATCTATATCCTTGAGCTAGTTAGTTAAAATCTGAACTCTCATCAATAATGCAAACTTCAAGGAACTCCAAGGGTTTTTAAGTAGCAAATGAACTACCACGAGCAGGAACTGATACATTCAGATGTGGTTACCTGGCGCTTCATGTGTCTTTGCCAAATTCACACCAGAGAGTTTTTAAAATCAGCCTAATGATGTTAGAACCTAGAATTTGGTTAGATAGATTGCATGAGCTCTACCAATCTTTACGAAGTTTAGGACCCAGCAAAGTTCATTGGGTGTTAATGTGAGTTAATGCGAGTTCTGGGGTTTTCCTGGCTTCAGTTCCCTCGACCTCATCCATGACACTGCCACTTAGCTCTGTTACCATGATAGCTGATTCTGCCATCAGAGTTCATTGTGTCCACCTTGGAAAGAGATTTCTATGCAAGGTGCGTATGCCAGGGCAGAGAGTTGGAACTGCCGACATACAGCACAGGTTGTACTTTTGTGCCAGTTTTCTAATGGATGTTGGGTATTCAAGATTTGCTCAACATATTGCTTTATTAGACATAATAATCCTCCCTCCCCAACACTGGAGTTCAATCACCATCACCAAAAGAACTTGATATTTGCTCAACAGCAAACTCCCATATGTGGGTTCTCTGGTGTGAAGAAGGTCAGTGGTTGAGTTTACAGCCAATAGGCAGAGGACAAGTAGATAAACCATAGAATATAAAATGTCTAACTCACTATGATCATGATGTACTCCTATTAGCACTCACACAGGACAATTAAACAATGATCACACAATTAGCAGAGCTTGCATCAATCCCTTCATAAACTCCTCTCATTTAATCTTGTGTATACCCTGTTATAAATATTTTGTACTATTCAGAGCCATAAATCCACTATTTTTCTGCTGACAGACTATCTTTCCAAAGTCATGGCTGGTGTCCTGACATTTAGAATAGAAATTGATAGATTTTTGAAACAATTATGGTGTATTCTTCCTTCTGATCCCTGCCAACAGATAGCATTTTAATAGATTCAGGCTGAATCTATTACACAATCCTTCCCTTAAATTTTAGTAATCTTTTATTCTTAGGAACAAAAATTCAAATTAAGATCACAAATGTTGCCAGCTTTATTTAAAGGCTAAATTTTGACTTTCGACGTATAGATTCCAGCTTGTCAATCCCTAGACTTTTTGTTTGATATTTATTTTCCTATTTCCCTTCCCCGCCTTCCATGGGGCAGTTTTAAACCCAAGGAATTTGGTGCTAAGGCTGAATCTAGGTGAAATTCTGCTACGTGCCAATTCTTCCAGTAATTCTCCCAATTTCTTAGAGATTTCTGTGATCATGTATTAACTATATATCTGTGGGTGAATTATTTAAAGGGTAAATGTATGAGAAGCTGGTTTTCAGTCATGTAAATCAGTTTTTTTGTCTTATGTGCCTTCTACTTATCCTTTTTTCAAAAAAACTGTGGCTCTTTTTCCAGCACCAAATCATAGTACATGATTACATGATATTCTGTAGGCCATTAACTGTATATATACATATATGTGTGTGTGTGTGTGTGTGTAGTGTGTGTGTGTGTGTGTGTATATATATATCTCATCACATTTTTGAAGAATATGGCTGGTATTAACTATTTTGACAATAAGCCTGTTGAAAATGTCAGACTGGGTTCATTCAAAGGACAACCGTGAAGAATTTTTGGATGGCATACAGTCCTAGAAGACATCATTTAAGAAAATCCCCAAAACACAGAGCTGAGACAGATCTCACCCAGTTGCTGATTCCATTCTTAAAACATTAATCTCTGAACAGCAGCTAATGTGGATGATAAGTGCTTTTTCAAATGTGACAATTTTGACAACAATCTTGGTCTATGTTGAAGTGGTAATGGAAAGAAATATTAATAGAACATGTACTTAAGTTCCAGAAATGATCAGGGAAAGTATTGTAGGAGGACAAGTGGAAGCAATAGGAGTTAAGGATAAAAGAATTTCTCATTCTAACCCCACTGTCACGGAGTCTTAGCCTTTTTAGCTCTAAGATAGGAATCAAAATACCTCTGTCACAAGGCTGATAGGAGACAAAAATCAGATACAACATGCAGAGGACGCTGCAGATTGGTATGCACGTGTCCGTGCTAAGTTGCTTTAGTTGTGTCCAACTCTTTGCGATCTTATGAACCGTAGCCCTCCAGGATTCTCTGTCCATGGAATTCTCCAAGCAAGAATACTAGAGTGGGTTGCCATTTCCTACTCCAGAGGATCTTCCCAACCCAGGGATCAAACTCCCTCCCATCTCTTACATCTCCGGCATTGGCAGGGGGTTTCTTTACCACTAGCGCCACCTGGGAAAACTGCAGATTGGTATGTCCAATATCTAAATGGTTTCTAACAGGCTTCCGATACCATAAATCTAAACAGGAAGGGATTTGTTACATGGCATTAGATAGTTTATAACATTTTCCAGGATGATGAGGGGATACCATAGAGCTGGAAAATCAAAAACTTTATTTCAGAGACTCCTTTGCAGATAAGCATGAAGATACAGCTTACATTCTGCTACATGGTATACTTATATGAGGTTAGTAAGGAAGAAGCAAGGAGTGGGCATCAGTGGCTTCATAGAGCAGATGGTCTCTTCTTGCGAGGCAGGGGAGTACAAGCACATCCACTTAGGGCTGTAGCAGAGGTTCTAGGTCATCTGATCCAGGGCATTACAGGCTCTGAGCAGCAGACTGGGGGACAGTGGTATTCCCCTAGGATCCCATTTCCCCTAGTTATTCTTCTTATCTGTTTATCATTCAAGCATAATTCCCTCATCATCCTGGAAAATGTTATGAACTATTTAATGCCATGTAACAAATCCCTTCCTCTTTAGATTTATGGGAATTAATTATAAGGACTGTAAATAAAATCTGAGACTGTATCTGAAAAGTATTTAGGAAATGATAAAGACCTTTAGCTATTTTTGAAAGGAAGAATCACAGCATATGTGTATGTATTGACTGATTTCAAAATGAAATAATATCCTCTAAGGAAACAGAGCTTCCAAATCAGGTTGTTGGATCTCTATTTTATGAAGAGCACAGGTATCTTAAGCATTAGGTCTTTTCTTACCGGATAGAGGCTAAAGTTCTTACAGATATGACTGAAAGTGAGTTTATAATTTATAATGACTCTATTTTTTAATTGTGTGTTTTTTTGTCAACTGCCTTTATTCTCTCCTGCCCTCCCCATTTCATATCAGATGCTTGGGGTTAAAATCAATATGTATATATAAGATACTGAAAAGTATCAGTGTGTAAGAATTATAAGAGCATGTTTCTTGGCATTTAATATTGATACTTATCTAGAAGAAATTGATTACTGAGGACTCTTTTGGTTATAAGAGAAAGGCTCAGCTTGAAAGGGGAGAAGCGTTAATATATTTTGAAGGCAGAAAATGTAAGGCAAGATCTTGTTTTTGGCAAAACTAGTGTACAAACTGGGCTTCCCCAGTGGTTCAGTGGTAAAGAATCTGACTGCAATACAGGAGCTGTGGAAGACACGGGTTCGATCTCTGGGTCGGGAAGATCCCCTGGAGGAGGGCACTGCAACCCACTCCAGTATTCTTTCCTGGAGAATCCCATGACAGAGGAGCCTGGTGGGCTACAGTCCATGGGGTCACACAGAGTCGGACACGACTGAAGTGACAGCAGCCACAGCAGGGTACAAACTCAGGGTTGATCCTCACCCCCCTCTTCTTTCTGTGTGTTTGTTTTGCAAGTCCCATGACTTGTGGGGAAGATTACTTTGTTCAGTCCCCTATTTGTATATCCCTAATAGTATAGTCCTAAAGGCATGGTGCCTTTCCTTGAGGCCAAAACAAAGTCTACTGGGGAAAACGTGAATTGCTGACTTAAAGTATGTGCCCACTCTGCACTGATCCTGTGATCTGAGTATGGTCCTTGATAGGCCAGGGCTGGTTCCCAAAAGCAGCAGTTAGTCTGAGAACAGTATCTGAAGCCCCAGAAGACACTTGATTAGCATGGTGGAGAATGAACTTCCTAAAGAAAGTAGGTAAGTAATGATAAACTATTGTATAGCAGTCAGTGCTCTGTGGTGACCTAATTGGGAAGGAAAACCAAAAAAGAGGGGATATGCGTATATGTATAGCTGACTCACTTTGCTGTGCAGTAGAAACTAACACAGCATTGTAAAGCAATTATACTACAATAAAAATTAATTTTAAAAAATGACTGGAAAGAAACAGACAAAATAAGTGTTTTAAATGTAAGCATCTGGGAGAAAAGGAAGTTATAGGAGTCCCCTCCAAGGTATTCCTTGATTTAAGAAAAAAAAAAAAAAAAGGCATTCCTGGTGCTCATTTCCCTCAAAACTGTAAAATGAATCTCCAGCTGTTCCTTTATTACATATTTTCCATCTCCCTCATGGATTCATCCTGGCACATTAATTTCTTTCCTGAAAATGAGATAGTCAAGCTGTAATCACATACACTCATATAATAAAAGCATATTATGAGGATCAACTAAACAAAAGAGCAACACACACTCATATTATATTCTAGCACCTTCCAAAAGCAGGGCAACATGATCTGGGAACAGCCTTGGTATGGAACACTGTAGTTGTTCAGTTGCTAAGTTGTGTCTGACTCTTTGCGACCCCATGGACTACAGCATGCCGGGATTTCCTGTCCTTCACTATCTCTGGGAATTTGTTCAGACTCATGTCCATTGAGACTGTGATATCATCCAACCATCTCATCCTCTGTCACCCCCTTCTCCTCCTGCCCTCAATCTTTTCCAGCATCAGGGTCTTTTCCAATGAGTTGGCTCTTTGCATCAGGTGGCCAAAGTATCGAAAATTCAGCTTCAGCATCAGATCTTCCAATGAATATTCAGGGTTGATTTCCTTTATGATTGACTGATTTAATCTCCTAACTGTCCAGGGGACTCTCAAGGGTCTTCACCATAATTCAAAAGCATGAATTCTTCAGCACTCAGCCTTCTTAACGGTCCAACTCTCACATCTATACATGACTACTGCAAAAACCATAGCTTTGACTATACAGACTTTTGTCAGCAAAGTGATATATTTACTTTTTAATACACTGTCTAGGTTTGTCATAGTTTTTCTTCCAAGGATCAAGCATTTTTTAATTTTGTGGCAGCAGTCACCATCCACAGTGATTTTGGAGCCCAAGAAAATAAAATCTGTCACTGCTTCCACCTTTTCCCCATCTATTTACCATGTAGTGATAGAACTGGATGCCATTATCTTAGTTTTTTGAATGCTGAGTTTTAAGCCAGCCTTTTCACTCTCTTCTTTCACTCTCATTGTTATGGTCTTTTACAGACCAGGACCTGGGGACTGGAGTCGACGAAGACAGAGAGAGAGCAGTATCTCTCGGGTTATGTGGAAAACCAATAAAGCCCATGCACAGAACTTGTACCGCTCACGAAGGCACAGGGCATCTTCTCAAGGAGGTCTTGAAAGCCCAGGCGAGAAAGTGAGCTCAGTAGGCTTCCAGGCTCCGAAAAGAATGAAACAGGAAGAAGGACACAGGGGATCTAAGTCTCTAGTGGAACAAGGGTATTTTATTAGCAGAACTGCATGCTTATATATCTTCAGTAAAATGATTACTCAGACATTACAAAGAATGAAATTCCACGAGTTGCAACAAAATGGATAATCTAATACATACAAGGTCACTGAAGAGCATCACTGAAGGGAGTCACTGAAGGGAGTCA
The DNA here is from genome assembly GCF_000754665.1 of Bison bison bison. Classification (NCBI taxonomy): domain Eukaryota; kingdom Metazoa; phylum Chordata; class Mammalia; order Artiodactyla; family Bovidae; genus Bison; species Bison bison. The sequence goes on from NW_011495018.1 coordinate 25,042,419, forward strand.
CTGAAAGGAATCCAAGCAGGTGCCCTTTCCCATGATCTCAGTCCTGAGAACTGCATGCAGCTCTACTCATTCCTGTACTCCAGGAACTGATAAGGAACAGAGAGTCCTTGAGAAATGGCACACAAAGGAAAATGCAACATATTGGATCCCTTAAAGTTGAAGGTCCCCTGACATCTCATCAAGAGGCTCTTCAGTTCCTCTTCACTTTCTGCCATTAGAATGGTATCATCTGCATATCTGAGGTTGTTTATATTTCCCCCCATGTTGATTCCACCTTGTGAGTCATCCAGCCTAGCATTTCACATGATGTACTATGCATATAAATAAGCAAGGTGACAATACATAGCCTTGAAGTACTCCATTCCCAATTTGGAACCAGTCTGTTGTTCCATGTCTGGTTCTAACTGTTGCTCCTTGACCTGCATACAAGTTTCTCAGTGATCTATTATTCCCATCTCTTTAATAATTTTCCAGATTGTTGTGGTCCACAGAAAGGCTTTCGTGTAGTCTATGAAGCAGAAGTAGATGATATTTTGGAATTCCCTTGCTTTTCTATGATCCAATAGATGTTGAAAACTTGATCTCTGGTTCCTCTGCTTTTTCTAAATCCAGGTTGTATATGTGGAAGTTCTAGATTCATGCACTGCTGAAGCTTAGCATGAAGGATTCTGAGCATTACTTTGCTAGCATAAGAAATAAGTTCAATTGTATGGTACATTATAGGGCTCTTTACAGTTTAAAACAATCATTTAATCTTTTCAATTACTCTTTTAGATAGATGATGATGATTTTTTTAATCTATTTCATAATCACATAATATGATTATTATTTCTAAATATTTGACAGGTAGGAACAGAGAGGGAGGCCAAACTCATAGTTTGGCAGAGAGAGGAGCCTGGTGGGCTACAGTTAATGAGGTCACAAAAAAGTTGACCACAACTTAGCAACTAAGCAACAACAGCAACAACAACAATGGGGTACCTGGATAACTTGCTCTTTCTACTCATGGGCTAAATTGTGGGAAATAAGTTGATAAGGTCATTCTAATAAATTCTGGAATACCGTGAGAACTTTTGGTGGGGGGCATGACCTTTGGGGATAAGGGTTTGGGCTCAATCGAAAGAGAAATACATTGAGCTGAAACCTTCATGAAGCCCACAAAACTTCTGTTACATAATATAATGTTGAAATTATCAGTTTCCCATGCCAATGGCCTACAGCAAGGGAAGCTCTGAGTGTCTCTCCTCCTGGACTTTGCAGGTAAAAGCAATTGTATAATTTTGCTCTTAAACACTGCCTAATTCAGGAACCCAGAGCTCTTCACGGAGGGCCACATACTGCTGCTGCTAAGTTGCTTCAGTCGTGTCCAACTCTGTGCGACCCCATGGACGGCAGCCCACCAGGCTCCCCCATCCCTGGGATTCTCCAGGCAAGAACACTGGAGTGGGTTGCCATTTCCTTCCCCAATGCATGAAAGTGAAAAGTGAAAGTGAAGTCGCTTAGTCATGTCTGACTCTTCGCAACCCCATGGACTGCAGCCCACCAGGCTCCTCCGTCCATGGGATTTTCCAGACAAGAGTACTGGAGTGGGGTGCCATTGCCTTCTCCAGGCCACATACTAACTAGAAACAAATATGCCACACCCTCTTGATGAAAGTCTTGCCTTGTCCTTAGATCCTTGTAGATATACACAGATTTCAGCCTAACACACACATTTCCTCAGAAGTATGTATTTAGCTACTATCATGTACTGAAGTTGCAAAGCAACTTGTTTTCATTATTTTTTTAATGTCTAATATCAGCTTTGCCCTTAATAGCACATTCTCTCTCCAGGGATATCTAAGTGATTTTTGATGCTCTTTAAGCTTCTGTGTTATAAGCAATGTTTATAACTTAAAAGAGGGGGGAAAAAAGGCTTGCATCTGTGTTGTACAAAACACTTTGAAACCGCTACACTTCTGGGTTCTCAAAGCAACCCTGCAAGCTATGCAGGATAGATATGCAATCCTAGTGGGACAGATGGAGAAACTGAAATCCCAGGGGGTAAGTGACTTACTGAATGTTCCAGTCCTTAATGGCAAATTAAGAGAAGCAATCAAACCTCCCCATTTTAGACCTAAGGTTTTTCTATAAGACAAGTAGCTTATATTTTTTAATATTTTTTTCACATAAAATCTAGCATTTGTATATTGATACACAATAAATAAAATAGCCAATAGAAATGGTGTTTATATGGGAACTGGAGGATCAAGTCAGCTTCACCATGGCAATCCCAGAGACTGAGAACAAAAGGGCTCTAATGGACACTTTGAGAGCTAGCCTAAATCACTCTCTCCTTTTCAAGCATAGTTGAAAGCACATTGTATTTCCTTCCTGAGCACTTTCCCAGTCCCCATCTCTTTGAGAGAGATAAGCTTCACCTAAATTATTTCATCTGATTGATGATTGTCATTTATAACTTTATTGCTACTTCTATCTTGGGTATTCCTTTGGAAAAGGTGTACGGATTCATTACATATTCTAATGAATTGTCTATAGATTATAAGATAAGTCAAGCATGTATCTGCTGATACTTTTTAAGTGGACCTGTCTTTATACTTACAAATATCTCTTCTTAATAGTAGGTTTCCCTGGTGGCTCAGCTGGTAAAGAATCTGCCTGCAATGCATGAGAGCTGGGTTGGGAAGATCCCCTGGAGAAGGGAATGGCTACCCACTCCAGTATCCAGGCCTGGAGAATTCCATGGACAGAGAAAACTGGCAGGTATAGTCCATAGGGTCACAAAGTCGGACATTACTAAGCGATTCTCACTCACTCATTTGTCCATCTAGTCCGACCCAGCTGAATCTAGTCTTGCAAGTGGGGTGCCACACATGTTCAAAGATGTGCTAAGGTATTGGTTCCCTATAGCTGCCAGGAGGGCCCAGGAAATCTAAGTTCCCTGGAGTAGATCTTCTCTACCTGGCAGCAGACTCCTCCGTTCATTCCAGTGTACCATAAAAAGATAATTTCCCATGTTGGGAAGCATTGGAGAAAGTTTAGAAGGGCTTAGGACTCAGAAATACTATTTTGCTCACTAGATTCAAATTATTCTCACTGATATTTCTTATAATAAGCCCTCTCCTATTTGAATAATACCATGTTTTCTACCTTAATTCATTATTGGTTATGAGTTACATTTGTCCAAAGCAGATTTCCCCAACAAGGAAATAAGTTTCTAAAGAATTCCAACGTGATCTTTTGTCTGATGTCAAAATAATCCCCTGGCTGCTATTCATTTAGTTGACTTCAGTTAATCCCTCCCCACCCTACCCTCTACACCCAGTGATTCTTTATACGACTTTTCTGGTTGTTTTCATCACACCAAGTCATGTTCATTAAAATTCTTGCTTGCTTCTTTTTTCCATTAGGAATCTTTTTTTCTTTTTAAGTGCATGGTCTTACATGTTTTGTCATAATTATGCCAATATACCCTTAGTTTACTCAACACTCTCCTTATCCACTCTCCGCTGATGGACCAGTTTCCTTCCTGCACGGGACCTCTGCATATAATATTGCTTTTACCCCTAGATGCCACTCATCTCCTGTCTGGTCAAACTTTGTTGCTTTTACTACTGTGGTATAATAGGCAGTAACTAGCATGGCTTATGCTATATTTTACCCCACAGCACCCCAAAAATCAAGGCTTATTCTTATCAAGACTCTATATCTAATTAATAATTTACACAAAATACAGAGATAGATAAGTGTATTTTATAAAATCACAGAAATGCCTTCAGTCAAATTCAGAATGTAGGAAATTCTGTAAGATTCTCTATAGGAAATTCTACAGAATTCAGGTCCTTCCACATAATATCTGCAAAGAGATTAAAAAAAAAAAAAAGGACAGTCACAGTGCAAAATAAATAACGAACATTAACCAAGTGCAGTGTGTACATTCTCATTCAACCCAACAATAAAAAAGACATTATCAAAAAACCAAAAGATAATACAAGTTGGAAAGAATGTAAAGAAACTGGAATCCATGTACATGTTTGGTAGGAATATAAAATGGTGCAGCCTCTATTAAAAACCAATATGGCAACTTCTCAAGATATTAAGAATAGAACTACCATGTGATCCAGCAATCCTGCTCTTGGGTATATAATAGCAAGAATTGATGAGATGTGTACTTCTATGTTTACTGTGGCATCAATCACAGTAGTCAAGACAGAGAAATAATCCCAGTGTCCATCAACAAGTGAATAGATAAAGAAAACATCATATATGCATGCAATGGAATTTTATCAGCCTTTAAAAAGAAGAAAAATTTGCAATATGTGACAATATGGATGAACTTGGATGACATTATATGAAGTGAAATAAGCCAGCCACAGAAGGACAAATATGCATGTTTCCACATATATGAGATGTCTAAAATAGTCAGGCTCATAGAGATAAAGACTAGAATGGTGGTTGCCAGGTATTTAGGGCAGGGGGAAGTGATGAGTTGCTATTCAATGGGTACGGTTTCTGTCTTGTAAGATGAATAAAGTTTAGAGATCTTGTGTACAACATAGTACCTATAGTTAGTGAAATCGTAGCTCATACATGAAAATTTATTAAGTGGGTAGGTTTCATGTTACATGTTCTTACAATGTCTTGAAAGCTGCTTGATTAAAGCTGGAAATGAAAACATCTTAATTTTTAAGAACTTTTATATGATACTTATTGAAATTTAAACCTAGTTTTGATATTAATTGAAATGCTTTCTAGTAAAATTAGCAATAATTTATGTTGTTAATATTAACAATCAGATGATGGTATAGAATTAGTAGGAGTCATTGTCTCTTGGAAATATAAAATCACATATCTGTTTGATGAATAAAACTAGGTTATATATAATCTAAGATTGACAAAATAAGATTGGCTACATATATTGTTCATTGTTGAGGCTGGATAATAGGCACCTAGGGATTTATTATACTAATCTCTGTACTTTGGTATACTTCTGAAATTTCCATAATAAAAAGTTAAACAAGCACAATTTTTAGGGAAAAAAATGTAGGCATAAAATGCCAACACAGCAACAGATCAATGATTTCACCAACAGTCAGCAAAATCTTTGCAGGATCTAAAAGGAGTCATGATAGAGACCAGAAAGGCAATTTTTTAAAAAGGAAAGAAACTGAAATAATCGACCACCTTTGTGACCTAAAACAAATGTGGTAAAAGCAGCAAAGTGAAGAGTTTTGAGAATCAAAGGTAACCAGAGAGGATGCTTTGTATAATTAAAATTGCAAATAGTTAAATGCAGTTTTATAACCAACTTTGCAAAATCAGTTTGGAATTTAACCATAATTTCTTAAGAGGCTTTTTAAAAATTCTTTTTTAAAAGCAATGTATCTCCAATGATGTATTAAAATTATTCTCTATAGCTTTCCCCCCCTTTTAATGATAACTGTTAAACTAGTCTCAAAATTTTGCCCCCTATATCAAGAAATGAAAGCCAGGCTGTGGAATTGGAGCTGGCAGCAATGATGTCAGGACAAGTTCAAATGAAGCCCATCACTTGAGTAAAAATTTATAGCCTTGCCTGTGCTGTACGGCACTCCATGTTTCAGTTCAGGGCCAGTAAGAGATTTATCAAAGGAAAGTAACAAGATGTATGGGAGTAGTAGGTAAAATTTTGAAAGCCTTTATGAACTAGAGTAAATCTTAAAACTTTTGGTTTAATCTTTGGAAGTTGGACTTCTACATATAATTATAGGTTAACATTTGACATACTGTGTAGGTGAATAAGACACTAGGAAAGCACACCTCTAATGAATCCAAGAAACCTCCATTACCCAACACACACATTCGGATCCAAAAAAAAAAAAAAACCATTACTGGGATGCAATGAGCCATCAGCAAGCGGGCGAAAATTGGATTGTGTGCTTCAAGAAGGCACCCCAGGTGTTCAGCTTCAGCTAACAGTCGTCATGCTGAAAGTGAGGGCTTTTGTGTACACTTTTTTATACTTTTTAAGAACAGCCAAAAATTTAGATGATTATGTGAAATCTTCTGGTTATATCATTTATCGTTCAAGTTTATGAAGTCTTTGCAGGCCAACTCTATGCCTACCAAGCAAAGCTCAACTAGGGTCCTCATTCTGCCTGAAGTGATCATGTTTAAAAAGTTTGATCTATGATTATTCATTTTTTATTACTTTTCTCCTATTTTTTTGTCATGTTTAGCTTGGTTCAGGGCAAGCTGCAATATTTTTTCCTCATTGATTTTATTTTCTTGGACTCTTACTACGATTTTGGGTTTCTTTAAAAAGAAAAAAAAAAAAGATGTTTCTGAATCCTTCTTCATTTTGTTTGCCAAATATTTTTTCAGCAAGTGTGAACTAATGAACATTAATGGGGAGAGAGCTATATGTGGACTAATCTATAAGGGGTTCCTCTGCTTGGGCAGATTAGAATTTGGTGCTAATAAAATCCAGCTTAAAAGTTTTATTTTTATATAAATTTTCAATGAATAAATGTGTCTCTAATTAGATCTGAAAAGATTGTGAATCACCTTGTATTATATAACCTATGCTGCTGCTACTGCTGCTGCTAAGTCGCTTCAGTCATGTCTGACTCTGTGCAACCCCATAGATGGCAGCCCACCAGGCTCCTCCGTCCCTGGGATTCTCCAGGCAAGAAAACTGGAGTGGGTTGCCATTTCCTTCTCCAGTGCATGAAAGTGGAAAGTGAAAATGAAGTCTCTCAGTCATGTTCGACTCTTCACAACCCCAGGGACTGTAGCCTACCAGGCTCCTCCATCCATGGGATTTTCCAGGCAAGAGTACTGGAGTGGGTTGTCACGTCCTTCTCCAATATAACCTATACTTTTTGACAAAATTAACCTAAGATGGTTACCTTAGCTTAAGAGGTTAGCTAATAATGTTTACCAAAAGATGGTGACACAGATATCTGATTTTAAACTTTGGCCTAACTTGGCATGTAAGTGAAACATTTGGGAGTAAATCTGCCAATGACATGGTGATCATTTACTGAATTTGCAGGGCCATGATCATAAATGGGAGCTCTCCATAGAATGGGAGATCCACCAATGCATGGGGAGACAGAATGCTATGGAGAGGGGCTGGTCTGGCTCTGCTGCCAGCAAGCTGTAAAACCTCTCTGCTCCTAGGTTCATTATTTACTTACTATTTATACCTTGCCTATTTCCAAAACAGATTAGAGGTGGCTTTCAATAAAAACCACTAATGTATCAGAATTCTTTTATGAGGTTAATAACCTGAGATTAAAAAAAAAAAAAAGTTATAGCCGCAAATCTAAGCTGAGAGAATATGTTGTAATGGAGCAAAAATGCTGCTATGAGTTCCATGGCTACAGAGCAAAACAGGAAACAAGTTGTGTCATTATCATAATCCGTGGGTCTCAGTTTTGTTATTTACAAAATGAGTTGGAGATGAGTTAGATGAAATCACTTTTTAGGTGTTTTCCAGGTTCAGACATTTCTATTACAAAGTGATAAGTATATTTCTGGAAAGAATTCCTCACATTCTGCAGGCTCAAGCACCAACAGGGGAAATGTGCATAATCTAGGCAACTTTGTAACCAGAGAACTAAAAGTAGCAAGGCTAATGAAAATACTGATAAAATTCTACATAAATTAAAAAAAAAAAAAAAAAAACTTTAATACTTAGAAGACCAAGAGCAGGTCTGAATATGGGCTGAGGTAAGCCTGTGTAGGAAAAGGCTGAGATTATGTAGAGAGAAGGTTTAAGTACAAAATGCATGTGGATCAGGCAAAATGTGCAATTAGAGCCTCAAGATGACATGAAGACAACCTGAGCCAAGACAAAGTACTTGGCTGTAGGAACACGGAATGTGGCACTGAATTCTTCAGAAGACTGCTCATGTTCTTAGAGTTCAGTCACACAAGAATCTGTGTCTGGAAACTGATCCTCTCAGGTGACTGGTGTTTCTATAAAGATATGTTACAGTTTCTATACTGGACCAGACACACCTGAGAGGTTCCATCAGATATAATATTGATTTGGCTGCCATCGTGTAGAGAAGGACTAAAAGCCTAGTTAGTTGTAATGAAAACAACAGCAACAACAACTATAGGCGGGATATGGCTATAAAGATATTTTAATCTTAAATGATGGTTGGGAGAAAGAATATGGGGTAACTTTGGGGAAAAAGTCATGAAAATGGCATTAGAAAATGGAGAAGAAAATTACAAATTAGTTCATGGTGACCTGTGGTAGCAAACTGAGTTAAAAGAACCTGTTAGGACAAAACAGAATTTCATAAAAACACTGAGAAAAAAGGAAGGAATTGTCCAGCAATTCCCTTTTGGGAAAATAAAATTCCTTTAAGTTGGTGTTTTCCAAACAAGGGCAATTTTATTTCTTAGGAGGCAATCTGGTACTATCTGGAGATGTTTTCAGTTGTTAAATTGGGGAGGTCCTATTGGCATTTGATGGATTGAAGTCAGTAATTTTAATAACGAAGACTATGGTTGGCATCAAGCCAGTGCCTTGAGAAGTACAGAGGGACCATCCAATATTCAGAAACTTGGTTGCACACTAAAAATGCTCTGAATAGTTTTTTTTTTTCCATTTGATTGACATTCACAAATACTGCTTGAGATCAATAAAACTCAGGGCATCAGGAAAGGAGTCAAAATGAAGAAAGAGAATGGGTTATAATTAGGATCAGAAGGTCAAAAGAAATAAAGCAAAGAACAGAAGGAGATGAAGTGAATCAAATGAAAACAAAAGAAGCAGAGTCAAATGCCTTGTTTCTAAGAAAGCAGAAGTATGTTCTGATATTTACATGAGGAAGAACCTCTAGACACAAGCAACACTCTTTGGCATCTCTTTCTTTCCTGGGATTTAGAACAAATTGCTGCACACCTGATGTTAACTTAACCTAGAATCTTCAGTTTGGAAATCAGTAGGGAACTCGATTGAACATTTTAGGATAACTTGTGTGCCTACATCAGACTGATTTAAATGGAACAGCGTCATAGGAAAAATTGGCCCTTTGCCAGCTATTTCAAACGCCAATTCCATCTGAGGCTTCTTCTGTAAGGGAAGAATTAACATTGCTTTCTGACATTTTCCCTCATGACTGACATTCACTAGGAATTTATCCACAACCGTTGGTTTCATTAACATTATTATTGCTTTAGGTTGGCACTCTGTTCTCTGCCTCATCCTGTAAATATCAGATGGCATTTTGTTCCAAAGATAAAAAATTCTCTTTCTTGTACACACATTTACCACACAGGAACCCCACATGAGGACGTGAACACAACCTCCTGTAGATCAAGTAGATGTCAAGAGACTGTGTTCTTCCAAACCCAGGCAGAGGGAGTTAGCCATGTTTGCCATGACAGTCTATACTGCTCACAAATGTTTTAGAACAGGAGAGAAGGAAGAAATGCCTTCATCTCTGTACACTAAGTCTTCCTCAACCTGAAGACATTAAGAGCCCTTTCATGAATGTCACATCTACCTGTCTCTAGTCTAAATTGAAAAACAGCATCACACAGTTAACTAAAGATGTGTCTAGAGAGGCTCACTATAGTGCAATGAAAGAAAATTAGGGTAATTTCTTACCTGGTATTTCAGCATATGTGCATATGTGTGCAACTGCATGCAAGTCTGAAAGCAGATACACATAAAAAAGAATGCATCTCATTTTCTTTGCTCTTCACAGCAGATCCTGATTTTTAGGATTTATGAGCTGTCAGAATTTCAATAAGTGAAAATGTCATCCTACTTCTAATGATATATTTGATTAAGCCATGCAGATATGTGATAGAGATTCTTCACGGGTTTATTGAGATCAGTCAGTACATAAAATGCCTTCTCTACTGGTAACCGATATTTATTGAATGCCTCCTATGCATGTCAGACACCCTGCCAAGGGCTCTACACATGTTATTTTATGTAATTCTCCTGTGTCGTAGAATTATGTGTTCACCAAATCATTCCTTTTAAGAGAAATGTATTTTACAACACCCTTGGAGTTAGGTCAGACCATGAGACTAAGTTACGGTCAATAAAATGTGGGCAGAAATAATGCATGCCATTTTCAGAGCTCACCCTTGAAACTCTCACATGTAAGCTCTCTCTCTTACTCTTTCCTCATTGGTCAGGTAGAGGGAGAGGATCCAGAGGATAGTTTTTTGACTCCACTGGATGAAGATAGCCTGGATTCTGTGGAGGACAGCCACTCAGGGAGGCTGATGGTAATTATATCCACTGATAACTTTTACATGAAGAATACAGGAAGTTAAATAATGCTAAGGGACTAAGATTTCATTACTGTTGCTGCAGAAGCTAAGATTATTTAACCAGCCTAATGTAGCAGTTGTTAGCTAGAAAAAAAGATGCTGCTGTAATACAAAGTCTAAAGATGTAGCATTTGTCTTAAAGTTGGGTGATAGGTAGTAAGGAGACTGATAATAGAGGCTCCAAAGATGGGGACACATGTCATTTAGTTTCCGTGTACCTGGCATACTCTCGCCCGTGATAGTGTAGACGGCCAACCACATGCCTTCTGAGCCAGCAGCTCCCCTGGCAATTAAAAGCACTGAACTGTTAGTGTGTGTTGGATACTGTTGGCTGCCTTGACAGACATTGCAAGAAAGAGATGAACTCAGGAAAAATCTGGCTGGCTTGCAAGTAGAAATAAAAGGAAATAGAAAAAGTCAGAAAGCAATGGCCTTATTTTCAGAAAAGCTATTTGCTTCTAGATAAAAACAATAAAACATGGAATGTTAAAAAAGGTTTTAAAGGTCAGAGACCTAATGAAACAGATGAATAAAATGTCTAAAAAAAAATGTATAAAGACGACTATCAAGTTAAGAGTCATCTTAACTTGACTTTTCACTCAAGCCCTAACAGCTCTCGTCTTGGGTGAGAAAACCTTAAGTTTGAGGAAACACCAAATGATGTAGATATGAAATTAACTTTAGAAAAGAAATTTGAATGGTGATGCTGGCATCAGGAACTAATAATAATCACAAAAATTACAGTGTTACAGGCTGAACTGTTTCCTTAAATTCATCTGTTGGTATCCTAGCTTCCACTACCTCAGAATGTGATCTTATTTGATATGGGGCATATACAGAGATAATCAAGTTGAGCCAAGATCACTAGGGTGAATGCTAATCCAATACAGTGGGTGTTCTTATAGGAAAAGGACATTTTGACAGATTGTATAGAAGGAAGCCCATGGGAAGAGACAGGGAGAACAAAGCAAAGTGAATCAGTAAATTCTCTGTGCTCTTCTTCTCTAATTTTCCAAATGCCAATATCACCATGATTAGCCTGTCCCTACTCTACCATGGTACACTAACTGTATGAGGAGAAAGGAAATAGCTTGTCTCTGTAAGTCACAGCTATTAGACCACAAAGAGCCACTTCTAGTGAGATGGAGAAAGTAGCTCATTACCTAGGGAATCTGCTGGATGGAATTCTGGGGTGTCTCCTTTGGGGTGGTGCTAAATGTGTCCCATGCATGGGAACAGCATAGCTGAGACACGGCTCTGTACCCTCCATAGCTTTCCATTTCCTCTTGGGCACACAGCTAAGCTACCTTTGCAAGTGACCTAACAGTGTGACTCAGGCGTGGGTTAAGAAATGCCAGTATAATAGCATGGTTCCACCAATAACAGCCTCTACAATCTCTTACAGAATCTTTCTCTTCTACTTAACAGAATTCTCTTACAGAATTCTTCTCTTCCACTCTCCTGTCCTCCCTTCTCACCTCCAGTTTGGCTACATGGGTGAAAGGATCCAGGGAAGAACTCCAAAGATTCAGGGAAGCCCTGAATTCGTAGAGCAGATGAAGAGTCCCAGATCTCAGAGTTCTTGCTTTTGAGGCTGCCAAGGAAACTGCCTAATCTAGAACATTCACATTGGACTTAATGGGAACAAGAATTAATAACTCTAATTTGGTTAAGCCATGAGATTTCAGAGTTTACTTGTTATTGAAGCAGCTATATTACTAATCCCGACACACACACTTCCCAGTATCCAGAAAGATAACAATAGCTTTTCAGAATAGTCTCTCCAAAATTACTAAACTGTTCTAGATTATACAGAAAGAAGCCAGTATGTGGTGGGCTAATCAAGTTATACTGGTTTAGTTTTAGAATAAAGACTGAAGAAACTTTGATATTACTAATACCATACAAACACATAGAAAGGGGATCTTCTTCCTGAGCCAAGACAGATATGTAAATTTGATCTGTCAATAGGCTATGCACAGATGTATCATAAACAAAGCTGTGGTGAACTTTCTAGTTCTAGTAACTAAACCAACTTTTCTAGGTATAAATAAAGAGATCAGAATTAATGAATTTAAGCACTAAGCTTTTTATTTTCCTCTGAAGAAAATTCATAATTTTTCATCTTTTCAGTATCGATATTATAAAATTCAAAAAATTCCAGTTGAATAAATGAAAAAGTTTATCTCATTTTGATTTTAATTTCAATGTTTTTAATTAAGAGTATGTTTAGGAGTATGTATAAAAAACATTCTATTTTTCTAAATTTATCTAGTTGAGAAACATTTCATATACTGCCCACTTATGAATTATACTAGATTTTTATAGTACTTTCATAGATTCTTAGTAAAATAAGCATTGCAAATATTTTTTTAAAGTAGTGTATGCACAAACATACACACAGACACCCAAAATTTGTATTAAATTCTTTCTGCAAGATTTAATGAGTTACAGTGATTCAAATGAGTTCAGAATGAGAGAAAACCACAACTGCAGGAAAAAACATGAGTTGACCCTTATCCCTGCCAATTAATTATAATGGAGTCTGAACATGAAAAAAAAAAGTCGGGGGGGGGGGGAGTCACTGTGATGTTAAGTGGCAGTTGCTATAGAATATGACTGAATAGGAAAATTATTAATGAGGCAGTCTAAGTCTCAAACCAGCTTTCCAAATGCCAAATATAAGTGAAATAGAGCTGTAGATGAGGGAGACAGCGACAACACAAACACTAGCGAACAGACCGGCAGGACCATAAAAAGAGCTGAATGAGCAAAGTGGGTTACCTGGAGATGGAAGCATTAGCCTCTCAGAGTTCACAACATGCATTAATGTCCTAATGAGAAACCTAATCCCAAGCTACTTTTCTAGTGATTATCTCCTGGGATGACTAATCATAGACAGAATTAAGAAATTAAATACATTGGAATTAGTGTCATTATGGACCAACTGCACTTGTTAAGAAGGAAAAAGTAACAACCAGAAGCTATTTTATTTTATTTTTTTTTAACCAGGAGTTCTGCATGGATTTATTGACTACTTTTCTTTGAATGTTGGAGTTACATTCAATTTTACTGGTGATGTATTATGATCAGGCAGAAGTGGAATTTTCTTTTCTATTCAGACATGACGAGGTGCTGACTATAGACATGAACAATAGATGACAGGTAACAAATGGCTCCAAAGCTACAGACAGAAGAAGCAGAGATCTATGACTCTACTTTCCATAGGTCTTCAGCAAAGCATGGTTTCATCATGGCACAAGGACTAGGGCTGTATATAAAGGCCCATGCTTGCCTTTACAAGATAGCTTAGCCATTAGTCTGATGTCAGTCTTTTAGTATTCTATTAAACCTGTCTCTTTCCCTCCCTTTCTTCCTTTTTAATAGACATGGCCTACATTAAAATATCTGGCTGAAATGCAGGAGACCTGGGTTCTATCCTTGGGTAAGGAAGATTCCCTGGAAAAGGGAATGGCTACTCATTCCAGTATTCTTGCCTGGAGAATTCTATGCACTGAGAAGCCTGGCAGGCTACTACAGTCCATGGGGGTCACAAAGAGAGACACGACTAAGGGACTAATACTTTCACTTTCACACTTTCACACTTTCACGTTAAAACTGATCTTAAAAATGCTGCAAATGATCAGAGAGGCATTGTGAACACTTTGTTTTGCAAAGATAAAAATCATCATTCACATCATTCTAGAGCAAACAACATACAAAGCACAGAAGCACTGGGAAAAAGAATAAATTCTATCCCCCCATTTCACTCAATATCATCTTCCTCTCTCACTCTCATCCTCCATTTCCTTCCTCTACTTGCCCCTGAAGGATTATTTCTCCTCCCATTCTTTGTTCTTGTCATGGTTCCAGTGGTACACATAGGCAGTTTCTATTTCTTCCCATAAACTCCCAGGGGCTACCAGGAGACCTCCTTCCCCTTTTATGCTGTTGTTTTCTGGTTTTGCTTTGACTCACTGTGTTGAATGTGGAATCTTAGTTCCCTGACCAGGGATTGAAGCTATGCTCCCTGCATTGGAAGCAGTCTCAACCTCTGTACCACCAGGGAAGTATCCCCTTTTTTGAGGGATAAAGTTCTCTCGAAGCCTACAGACTAGGCCCTTGCTGCCTCTAGATAGTTCTTCCTACAGATGCAGGGATGTCTTCACTTATACCTAATGTTGCTCTCTCTGCCCACCTGGCACTGCAAAGTTAGCTACTACAGCAAAAATGGACTTTGTTTCATGCAAATCCAGGGTTAAGTCTCAACTCTGCCGCGGATTCCCTGTCCTCAGACAAAGCCCTTCATCTCTGAACCTCCACTTACTCATCAACAAAACAAGCGTAGTAACACCTATCTTTCAATTAAACACCACATTATACATCTATATGCTGTACAATATGATACATGAGAATTATCCAATTAGATTGTGGCGTAGTGTAAAGTGAAAGTCGCTTAGTCATATCCAACTCTTTGTGACCCCATTGACTATACAGCCCATGAAATTCTGCAGGCCTGAATACTGGAATGGGTAGCCATTCCCTTCTCCAAGGGATCTTCACAACCCAGGGATCAAACCCAGGTCTCCCACATTGCTGACAGATTCTTTACCAGCTGAGCCACCAGGGAAGCCCAAGAATACTGGAGTGGGTAGCCTATCCCTTCTTTAGAGGATCTTCCCAACCCAGGAATTGAACTGGAGTCTCCTGCATTGCAGGCAGATTCTTTACCAACTGAGCTACCAGGGAAGCCTGTGGCATAGTGTAGGCACTCAGTAAATATCAGCATATTGGCAGCCAAGACGTTTCTTCTCAACATTGCTATTAAGAACCATCACACACAGGTTTTTAAATTATTTTTCCACATAACTTCCTAGTTCATCAGCTGAGGACTGCTCTCTCTGTGTTGCCATAGATTTAGACAAAGGCTCCTCCTGGCCCAGGATAGTGGGTAAAAAGAACTATCTGTTTGCCTGGCTAACAAGGATAAGCAACTCCCTCTCTGTGGTTTATGCTGAATGTCTAGTAATGTATCACCAAGAGAAGCACTTAACAAGAATACCCATAAATATAGCTATAATATTTACTCAGCTACTCTATCTGCAAGGCCAAGTATACAAATGGAGGATGAAAACAGACAAATTGAGTCACTAAAATTAGCCTGCACTGTTTATAAGGCGGATAATAATAATAATCTGACGTGTTGTCTTTTAGAGCCTGTGCTCCAAGGAGCTTTAGTTACATAAGAAAGATTTATTGTAAGAATTAGAATTATATTCTCTTCCATCTTAATGTGATATCTACTGTTCTGCAAATACAGGCCACAGAGATACATTGCTAAAAGGGTACTGAAAGGTCCTTTGCCTCCCAAACCTTGATACTTGAATATTATCTGAAATCCATTTCTATTCCTTAATTATACACAGACACTGCATCTCTTTCCCTTCAGTTCAGTTCAGTTCAGTGGCTCAGTCATGTCCAACTCTTTGCAACCCCGTGAATTACAGCAGGCACGCCAGGCTTTTTCCCTTAGAGCTCTCAAAATCATGTCCTACAGGAATGGAATAGAACTCAAAAGCTATTAACCATTAATGAGAGAAATAATAGAATAACTGTCTGATTATGAAAGAGGACCCCAACATAACCTATATGGATCCAGAGCTAGATGAAAGATAAATGACTGAGATACAAGAAGGCAGCTTTTGCCTCAATAGAAGGAAGGAAAAAAAATATTAAGTACCCAATATGTGTGAACAGCTGTAATTAAAATTTTGATATTTTATCTCATTCATTTGCCCTTAAAAGTTGTCATATTACACTTGGAAAAGAAAGGCACTAGAAATGTTTATGGGTTTGTTTGCAGTGGCCACTCAGACAGTGAAGAGTGTAACAGATATTCATCTGTCTATGACTGACTCTAAAACTTATACTCTTCTCTTCCTATCATTCTATCTCTATAACCTCTAAGAACACTCTCATGCCTAGAACTGCTAAAAAAAAAAAAAAAAAATTCCATCAGTGGCTGAATGAGTCAAAACCTTTCTATCACCAGAAATAGGTGCCAGAGCCCACCAGAGCAGAGAAGTCCCCAGAGAATGGAGATTGAACTTCTGCAGAATCTTTCATATCTACGACCTGTATTTGTCTCTTTTTGCTACCATTGTTGTGGTCAGATCACTACAAGCTGCATGTATATCTGTTTCAAAAAGTGACATCAGCAGTTGCCTCTATGCTTCATTATACCTGGCTTGCCCAGTACTTTATAAACCTGACTGCATTTAGTCCTTAGCATTTGCCTGAAAGATTGTTTTATTGTCCCATTTTTCACATGAGAAAAATTAAAGAGTGGAAAACGCATCTTAATTGAGAACATTTTAAAGCTAGGATTCTAATCTGGATCTATTTTACTCGAATTAAAATCTAACTCTTGGATCAAGATGTCAAAGTTCTCAAAACTTTGGGGGGAAAAAAATTAAAGTAGAAAATATTTGAACCTTTCCATGTGAGGAATCTGCCTGACTCACAATGATATCTTGTATGAGTTAACTCAGAGAATGCTGGGGCTGCTGAACCTGACCTTCCTTTTGCAATTAGTTTTACACATTTTCCTATTGCTTAGCATCACACAAGGGCTTTCCTTTTTTCATTCATCAACTTTTCTTTTTTCTATTGAGAAATATGACAGGGAGTTATCACCTTGCTTCTGTCCATCAAGCTAAACAAATTTGTTAGAACTATTGGAGGAAAACAATGGACTTGTCTACCCCTAAACACACTCTTATCATCCTCCTGACCTTGGAGGAAATAGGTATCATCGCCACATGCAACTTCATTTAGATGAGTTCCTTAATACATACGTGAATGCATAAATACAGGAGTAAATAAATAAATAAGTGAATACATCATCAGGACCTCAGAAAATTTCCTTTGCTTTCATCTCCAAATAAACATTGCTGAAAGGTAAGCAGTAGAGTAACTTTCATTAATGAGAACTTCTGCTTGATTCTCATACCCTCTAGGGTTGCAAGGAGAGGAAGGCTGACATTACACACTTTGGGCTCAAGTAGGACTGTTTAGGTGAACAGAAAATTTTAAAAGGATGCGGCTCTTTTTTATGATGGTCTCGTGGTCTTTTCCAACACTCTTGCTGCCATCACCTCTTTTCAAGCCAAAAGTTTTAAGTAGGGATATCTCCTCTCTTCTTGTTTTGGAAAAAAAGAGCTAAGATAGGTTCAAATCTAGCAACTATGCATCTGTGACATCTCAGTGACCACATATTAATTGATTTTACATCTTATTTGCCTTCAAGTTAGCCACTGACTCTCTATATAGGAAAGAGTTAGTACCTTCTACTATGTAAACTGGCTGTAATTAATGGTGTCTTCACAGTTATTCCCACTGCATGATATGGCCACCTTCCCATTTCTCAGTCTGTGTCTTAGCCAGTAACTCAGAAGGAAACAGATGACACTCTCACAGTGGAATAATTAAAGCAGGATTTGCTAGAGACTATTTACAAATGTGTAGGCAGTGTTTGGGAAAATCCAAGGGTGTGAGTGGTGCCCCACCTACGTCATCACTTCCAGGTGAAAAGGGAGAAGGGAGGAAGTGGCCCTGAAAGCCAAAAAGAGAGAGAGAGAATGGAGAGGACATCTATAAAAGAAGCCATGACATCCAAGGGAGAAAGCTACCAAGTGAAATTTTAGAAGAAAAGGGAAGATGAGTGTCCAAATTCACATTCCCTCCCTCTGATCTCCTCGTAAGCTCCTCACTGGGCAAAAGCCATAGGAGGCTGGACGGCAAAGGAGCTCATTAATATGATCAGACAGATCAACCTCTTATCAGAAACAGATAAAGGAGGGTGAAGAGTGAATCTGGGAGGGGCAAATACAATATCCAATACACCTTGTCGTCAATTTATATCTAGCAGACCCACATAAGGGAACGTTTCTAGTGAGAGAGTCAATTCCTAGGCAGGTTGATAAGAAGTCCAGATTCCCTGAGGGGGAAAGAGTGGTCTGGGGCTCTCAAGCAGGAGATTAGTTTAGTTCAGTTGATCAGTCGCATCCTACTCTTTGCAACCCCATGGACTGCAGCACACCGGGCCTCTCTGTCCATCACCAATTCCCAGAGTTTACTCAAACTCATTTCCATTGAGTTAGTGATGCCATCCAACTATCTCATCCTGTCAGCCACTTCTCCTCCCACCTTCAATCTTTCCCAGCATCAGGGTCTTTTCAAATGAGTCATTTCTTCGCAACAGGTGGCCAAAGTATTGGAGTTTCAGCTTCAGCATCATCCTTCCAATGAATATTCAGCACTGATTTCCTTTAGGATGGATTGATTGGATTTCCCTGCAGTCCAAAGGACTCTCAAGAGTCTTCTCCAACACCACAGTTCAAAAGCATGAATTCTTCAGTGCTCAGCTTTCTTTATAGTCCAATTCTCTCATCCATACATGACTACTGGAAAAAACATAGCTTTGACTAGATGGACATTTGTTGGCAAAGTAATTTCTCTGCTTTTTAATAGGCTTTTTTTAATGTCTCTGTTTAGGTTGGTCATAACTTTTCTTCCAAGGAGCAAGCGTCTTTTAATTTCATGGCTGCAGTCACCATCTGCAGTGATTTTGGAGCACCACCCCCG
>NW_011495018.1:25061457-25078042 GCF_000754665.1 Bison bison bison
AAGTGATGGGACCAGATGCCATGATCTTAGTTTTCTGAATGTTGAGTTTTAAGCCAACTTTTTTACTCTTCTCTTTCACTTTCATCAAGAGGCCCTTTAGTTCTTTGCTTTCTGTCATAAGGGTGGTGTCATCTGCATATCTGAGGTTATTGATATTTCTCCCAGCAATCTTGATTCCAGCTTGTGCTTCCTCCAGCCTAGCATTTCTCATGATGTACTCTGCATATAAGTTAAATAAGCAGTGTGACAATATACAGCCATGATGTATTCCTTTCCCAATCTGGAACCAGTCCGTTGTTCCATGTCCAGTTCTAACTTGCTTCCTGACCTGCATACAGATTTCTCAGGAGGCAGGTAAGGTGGTCTGGTATTTCCATCTCTTGAAGAATTTTCTACAGTTTGTTGTGATCCACATAGTCAAAGGCTTTGTCATAGTCAATAAAGCAGAAGTAGATATTTTTCTGAAACTCTCTTGCTTTTTCAATGATCCAGTGGATGTTGGAAATTTGATCTCTGGTTCCTCTGTCTTTTCTAAATCCAGCTTGACCATCTGGAATTTCACGGTTCACGTACAGTTGAAGCCTGGCTTGGAGAATTTTGAGGTTACTTTGCTAGCATGTGATATGAGTGCAATTGTGCAGTAGTTCGAGCATTCTTTGGCTTGCCTTTCTTTGGGTTTGGAATGAAAACTGACCTTTTCCAGTCCTGTGGCCACTGCTGAGTTCTCCAAATTTGCTGGCATATTGAGTGCAGCACTTTCACAGCATCATCATTTAGGATTTGAAATAGCTCAACTGGAATTCCATCATGTCCACTAGTTTTGTTCGTAGTGATGTTTCCTGAGGCCCACTAGACTTCACATTCCAGGATGTCTGGCTCTAGATGAGTGATCACACTATGGTGATTATCTGGGTTGTGAAGATCTTTTTTGTATAGTTCTTCTGTGCATTCTTGCCACCTCTTCTTAATATCTTCTGCTTCTGTCAAGGAGGAGATATGGGTCTGGAATTTTCAAGGAGGAGGAATGGACAAATGCCTTTTTTTCCTCTACATTCCTTAGTCTTAGTCATATAAAACATTTTTTTCTTTAAGCCCTAGAACTGATGATTACACAATAAACAACTCAGTTTAAACTCTGTACTAAGGATTATATAACAACAGTGTATCCTTCTTGAGGACAGTTTCTTATTCCTGATTGACTCATCCTGTTATTGTAAAATGTATATTATGGAAGTGGGTCTGGTAATATTTTTCTATTGTTAAATTCTAATCCTGTTACCTTAAAATGTAAATTGTGGGAGTGGGTCTGGTAAAATGTTTACAACCTTGAGACATTCTTTTGATTTGTTGTAATAACTAATTAAAAAATTATAGAACTCCCTTGCTTAGACTAGCAAGGGGGGCACTCTCTGTCCCCCTGCTGATGTCTATGGCAGAAGCTATCTCTGTCCATTTCTTACTTTAATAAAACTCTGCTATACAAAAGCTCTTGAGCAATCAAGCCTGGTCCTTGGTATAGAAGTTAAATCTTTGTCTTTGGAGATCACAAATCTGACATGGCTCACTGTAAGCTATCACCTTGTAGGCTCTTCGGTGATCTTCAGGACAAGGTAAGAACACTCAGAGCTGTAGCCTCTTTGTTTTCTCAATATACATGTTTTCTGCTTCACTTTACTAACTCTATGGTATGCTTGTGTTAATGAGTGACATGCCCTGCACGAAGCAAGTGATGAGCCCTGCTCTGCAGTTTTGCAGTGCCTTGTAATAACTGAAGGCAGTCCCAAAAAGGGGAGACTTGTTAGAGTTTATACCAACCTGCCAATGCCAAGAGACACCCAACATCCCTGTAAGGGGAGCAGCCAGAAATGGGTGAAGTGTGTGGACCCAGCTTTTCTTTCCCCGTCATCTTTTCCTAGTCTCTTTGACCAATTCTAGTTTCATGGGGAATTAGAACTACTAACCTAATCTGTCAGATGATGGACTTTCAAGGGACTTGTGATCCATGCTGTTAATATGTACTTTTACTTAGACCCCATGTATGGAAGCACCTAGCCTTGCTAGGAGCCGAAAATTACAAAAGCACATTTGGGAACTAGGTGGAACTCTAGCTTCAGGAACGTCTCTCAGGCTAGAGATTACTCTCTTGGCTGCCTGTCTCAGGGGCCAGAGTCCTTAAACTGGGTCTTTGTCATGGCTGTGCCTCCAGTCTATGTGGATAGAAGCACTGCTGGTGACCATAGGGTTTTTGAGGACACATTGGGAATTGCAGGATCTGGTCAGATTGGAAGTGCCGTGGACTTCTTCCTTTGGTAGCGCTGGCTCTTTGTGTACCAGAGGAGGCTCGCTTGTGGCTTTTTTCTCAACTCCCTAGATATTCCTTTTGTGGAATCTGTGGGAATGAACTGGAAGCACTGGCCCTAGTAGCTTGAGGGAAAAAAATCACTTTTTCCTCATTGGCCAACCCTCCACCGCCTCTTTTGCTATACTGGTGTGGTGACACTCAAAAGGGACATCTAGGTTGTTGTTCATCCCTTTATGACTCACCAGTTCTACTGTGGCCAGGACTGTACTCAGGAATGTGCGTGGGCACACATGAGATGGATGCTTCCCCTAGCAGTCCTAGCTTGGGAAACATTCTGGAAAGCTACTCTGTTACACTCGGGGGTCATCAGAGAAAAGGGCAAATCAAACAAAGGTCTTGGTGGTAAGGAACTGAAAATCAGTCTGAGATGCCATCAGGTCTATCCCTGGTGCATCTCCACCCCGTTTTGGTGGTAGAGCCAGGAGGGATGAGTATGGCGCCTGTGTCAGTACGGGGCAGACTAAGTCCAAGCAGGGAAGGAAAGCTTTGATGTAAAGTTTGTCTACACCCCCATCTAGAGTAGGGAGGGAAGCCTCTGGTGGAAAGAAGCCACATCTGTAGATGTCACTTTTTTCTCTCTTACAGATGGGAGCTAAGAGTTCTAGGACCACTTCTTCAAAATGTATGTTAAAAAACTGGGACATGTTTGATCCTCAGAATTTTAAAAATACATGCCTGATCTTCTTTATGATACTGAATGACCACAGTATCCTTTGGAAGATGGGGAACACTGGCCAGCTGAAGGGTCTCAATTATAATACTGTTTTACAATTAGACCAGTTCTGTAGAAAACAAGAGAAATGGCTAGAAGTACCATATATATATTGCTCTTTATCTCTCTGTGAGACATGCCAGACTTATGTCCTACGGGTGCAGATTTCAGTGTGAAACCTTCAGCTTCCTCCTGTTCTCTTACTTTGCCCCTGTATCTGGGGCTCCCAACTGAACAGGCTGAGAATTAGGGCACCCTTCCAGGAGGGGTTGCCTCTGTTTTGGTAGAAATTCAAACAGTACCAATTGTGGTCGAGACTATTGAAAGGATCCAAAAAGTACATAGAAGCCTTTACAGGACTAACTTTATTTTATGAGCTTACTTGGAGAGATGTAATGTATCTCTTGGGACAGATGCTGACTCCTGACTTGAGAACTCGAGTTTTGGGGGAAGCTACTACTTTTTGGAGATGAATGGCTTGAACGTGAGACAAGGGGAAAGAGGGAACACAAAATAGCCCTCCTTCCTACTGGAAGCCAAGCAATTCCAATAACAGAGCCGCTTTGCTGGATGTATTCTTGAAGGATTTAAGCAAGTGCACACTAAGACTTTAAACTGTGCTTAGTAGGCTGACACAGAACAGGGAGAGAAGGAAACTCCTGGTAAATTCCTAGATAGACTACAGGAGGCTCTTGACAAGTATACTGATGTTGATCCTGAAAGTGCAGAGGAGAAATAATCTTAAAAGATAGATTTCTCACTCAGTCAGCTACAGATATCTGCCCTAAGTTATGAAAACAGGCGTTTGGACCAAATCAGTCTTTAAAAAAACTGTTGCAACTGGTTCAGATGGTATATTATGGTACAGAATATGAGGAGGAAAATAAGAGGCAAAAAAAAAAAAAGACCAGGGAAAGACTGAAGCTCCAGCGTTGCTGTTAGACCTGCTCTGAAACAGCCTGAGAAGAATACCCAGAGGGACCCAGGTGAAAAGGGACGGACTTGTTATTACTGTGGAAAGGGGGTGGGGGTGCATCTCAAGCAGGATTGCCCTCAGGCATCTAAGCCACCCTTGGCTCCATGTCTGGTCTGTAAAGGATCACACTGGAGAAGAGACAGCCCTCTGAGGCGTAGGCCCCAGGGGTCGGACTCTCAGGACAATCAGGACTGAAGGTGCCTTGGGGTCCCCACACAAGCCCCTGTCCTAATACCATCTGAGTAACCCCAGGTGTTAATAACTGTGGAGGGCCAATCCGTCAATTTTCTTTTGGACACTGGGGCAACTTTCTCTGTCCTAACTGAAGCCCCTCGCTCACTTTCCTCCTGATCCACTACTATAATGGTACTGTCTGGATGAGCCACATGTTATTATTTCAGTCATCCTTTAAGCTGCAACTGGGACTCTGTACTATTTTCTCATGAGTTTCCATTAGTTCCGGAGTCTCTCACCCCTTCTGGAGAGGGATATACTGAACAAGGTCCAGGCCTATGTTTTCATGAATATGGAACCTGCTCTTTTAATTGAGCAAAATGTAAATCCTAAAGTGTGGGCTGATGGAAAAACTCTGGGTTGAGCACAAAATGCTGTTCCTTACCTATTTCCACATCAAAAGCAGTACCCACTAAAACCCAAGGTTAAGGAAGGGTTAAAATCCATCATTGAGAATTTAAGAGTAGGGGCTATTAATGTCCTGTAACAATCCATGCAACACACCTATTTGGGTATAAAGAAATCAAATGATAAATGGAGACTAGTTCAAGATATACAAATGATAAGTGCCTGATCCTTATACTTTATTGTGTGAAATTCCTAAACAAGCCAAATATTTTTCAATCATTGATTTGAAGGATGCTTTCTAGAGTTAAACCCATATTAGATCATCCTCTACCTATGACTTTACGACAACAGAGAGGATTCTTGGGCATTTTAGGCTATTGCTGCATTTGGATTCCAGGTTATGAGGACTTGCCTGGACTTTATATAAACTTATAACTGAGACTCAGCAGGTGCAAACCAACAAGCTGGTTTGGTCCCCAGAGACTCAAAAGGCTTTTAAGGCTCTTCAAACTGCTCTCTTGCAGGCTCCTGTTTTGAGCTTGCTCAAAGGATCAGAGTTTGCTTGTTACTGAAAAAAAAAAAATCAGGCTATGGCCACATTGCTTAAGGGTAATTGTTACTATTGTTTTGCTAATACCTAAATCTCATAAGTTTACTAATGAAATTTTACTCTACTGACTTCTCATGATGTAAGTGGGATCTTAAACTCTAAAATTCAGAGCAACAATGCTCCATCTTGAAAGCTGTTGTAATTCAAGGTGTGTAGAAAACTCTAGGAATAGAATATCATTTACACTGTTCCTGGAGACCCCAATCTTCAGAAAGAGTTGAAAAGCTAATGGCAGTATTAAAAGACATCTGTGTAAGCTAACTCAGGAAACTCAAGAGAGTTGGTTTAAAGTTTTACCTGTACCTTTAATGAGGGCTCAAACTGCCCCCCCCACCCCCGCCAAATGGGATTATCTCAATGACAGACCGCTTTTGTGCACAGATATTGTCATAGATCCCAGAGCCTTAGAACTGTGACTCAGCTTTCAGTTTTTCAACCTCCTCATCAACTGGAGGCTTCCCATGGTGGGTTTCTCTGCTTCAAGGAAAGGACTTTCTTCAGCTCTGTGAATACCCTCACCAACAGCAAACATACGTGATGCCTCTTCTTGATCTAATGACACCTAGCAATCTTAAGATGGACTGATGTAACTATGGACATAATGTAACTTTTAATTTTTAATATGTTTTAACTTGGTTTAATGACTATTTTGCCTTACATCTGTGACTGTATAATGGGGTTTGTTTCTAACTGTCTGAAAGCTTTTAAGTTACAAAAGGTTGCCCAGGCTCCTATAAGTGCCACAACCTCCTCCAACTATTATTTAGGGCCCCAGGATCAGAGACCCTCAATATGAGGACTAGGAGAATATGTTGCTTCAACAATGTAAGGACAGTGCCCCATTGCGGCAGGAAGTAGTTACAGAATGAAAATGACACCCTTTTTCCTTGACAACATAATTCTCCTAAAAGAAAAGAGGGGAATGAGAGAGTCAATTCCTAAGCAAGTTAATAAGAAGTCCAGGTTCCCCAAAGAGAAGAGAGGGGTCTGGGGCTCTCCAGGAGGAGTTATAGGTCTGGAATTCTCAAGGAGGAGGAATGGACAAATGCCTTTTTTTTTTCTCTCTCTACATTCATTAGTCTTACTCACATAAAACATTTTTTTCTTTAAGCCCTGGAATTGATGATCACACACCAAACAACTCAGCTTAAACCCTGTACTAAGGATTATACAACAACAATGTATCCTGCTTGAGGACAGTGTCTCCTTCCTGATTGACTCATCCTGTTATTGTAAAATATTATGGGAGTGAGTCTGGTAAGATCTTTCTCTTGTTACATTCTAATCCTGTTACCTTAAAATGTAAATTGTGGGAGTGGGTCTGGTAAAATGCTTACAACCTTGAGACATTCTTTTGATTTGTTGTAATAACTAATTAAAAAATTATAGAAATCCCTTGCTTAGACTAGCAAGGGGAGCATTCTCCATCCCCCTGCTGATGTCTATGTCAGAAGCTTTCTCTGTCCCTTTTCACTTTAATAAAACTCTGCTATACAAAAACTCTTGCATGATCAAGCCTGGTCCCTGGTCCCGAAGTAAAATCTTCTTCTTCGGAGATCATGAACCCAACATCGTTCACCGTAAACTGTCACTAGTCCCTCTTTCTTTGAACTACTGTAACAAGAAACACATTTCTCCCCACTCTACTGCAGGTTGATTACATATTCTAACCCATTACATTTGTTTCATATGTAGGTGATTTTCCCACACTAGACACTCCTGGAAGGGCTGCATAATTTCTTTGAAAGTTTGCTGTTGTGGAGGATCAAGACCCAGACCGTTGAGGTCAGTCTAATGTAATGTGAAATAACCAAACTCTGAATGTTTCTTTACCTTGAGTATATAAATAAAATGTCAAAAGAATTTAGCAAATTGTCCAAAGTTTCACAGTGAATGGAGTTGAGAAAACACTTAGACTTCTTCCAGATTTTATGCAGTTAGGTTTTGTCTGTTTCTGGTTAGGACACTTCCTTCTTCTCTCCTTCCCTTTCTCAATTCCTCCCCTGTCCCCCCCACCCCCACCCCCACATACACATACACATGAGCTTAAATCTGGGCATCATGTCTCTAGGTTGAGGTCATTTTCAGAAAGGCAGTGTTCATCTTCTATAAGGATGCATGTGGGGGAGGAGATATTCTTCATGAACATAGCAGGAAATAATAATAATCTGCCTTTTATTTTGAGTCTTCCTACCTCTTCGCTCCCTCTAAATCACCATGTAATCAATCTGAAGCAGCAACATGCAACAGCATTAAAATTAGGGATGTTTGAAGAGGGAATTAGTCTACTCACTCATTATTCTTGATTAATAGAAAATTATCTTGCTAACATTTACTATGCTATTCATTTGTTACTTGGAAGTGATTAGCCACAAATAGCAGTTAAGAACCAGCCAGTTTTGGAGTTTCAGCCACAGCTGTAATTTCCTCCAGAGCGACTCTGCCTTCAGAAACGCCTCCCTCACTTGAAAATAGCTCATGCTTTCCCTCAGTCACTACCTCCTCTCAGACACCAGCTTTTTCTCTCACCCAGAGGGAAATTAGTGGCCCCACTCCCATTCACCCCATTCATGAAGACCTGAAAATCCTCAGGGAAGAATTTTAATTTATTGCCCATAGTTAGGATGAATTGCTTGATATGACATTTACATTATGTACAGATAAGTTTCATTCATCTCACCACTTAATTTTCATTGTTCATAAAGTGACACTGAGCATCCATGCCTACATAACAAAGAATAAGAACAGACTCATTTTCCTCAGGGAGCTTGAAGTCAGGCAGGGAGAATGATGTGAATTTAACTAACCAACACAGGACAGAAGGTAGTAAATGAAAATCAAGATCTGGAACAGGAATAAGCATAGGTGTATTCTAAAAGACCTCAGATGAAGGGGATAGCAAGCTATTGAACTTTGAAGAATGGGCTAGTTTACAGTGGGCACTTAGGACCCCAAGGCAGACAGACTGATGGTGACCACTCAGGCTGTTTTCCGCTTCCCAAGGGTCTTTCACACATCAGTTCTCTCAGGTGGATTCTCATTTATCCTTTAAGACTTTCCTCTGGCTCCACTGACTCTCTGAAGTCTCCTTGCTCCTCTCAGGGCTAAGGTCATCATCCCTCCTTTGTTTCTCTGCTTGCTTTGCATCTGCTGCTATGCTAAGAGCATCACGCTGATCTCTGTTGTAGGAAATGCTTTACTTATGCAACTGAATCCATACTAGCTTGTCATCAACTTGGTAGCAGAAACATGACATTCATCTGTGGTTGTCCAACACTGAGCAGACCACCTGGCATGTTGAAAGAGTACAATACTTTTTAACTGATTTAACATTTGCACTGTAGCGGTTAACAGTCAACTGGCAAGACTGTGTCCTGACTCTAAAACTTGATACAATGTGACATTGTTAAGTTATTTAATCATTCTGTGTCCCAGTTCCCTTGTGAAATGGGAGGAAATAATAATTTTCTAATACTGCTTCAAATACTATTTTTAAATAGTAAATGCAGCCAGTATTGCTATCAGGATAAAATGAGTTCATACAAGTAAACTGTACAGAAGACGGTCCAGCACATTACAAGTGTTCAATACATCACTGTCCTTGGAATTCATTTTGCTCTACTGCTAACAGGTTGAAGTGCTTGGGCAGGTGGCTAGCCATGGTTGCATCTACGACACCTGATTCCCTTTTATGAGTATTGTTTTGTGTCACTATGTGGCATTAGGCATCTTGCAGACACAGAGAAGACTGAGGCATTGTCAAGTCACCCAATGAATCAAGGAACCATATACCATACCTACAACCATACTACGGACTGAGCGTTTGGTACAGCAGGTCCAACTTCTAAACCACATGCTTCCCAAGCAGATAAATCCATCATGTCAATGTCAAACTTCCACATTAATTAATGGAGTTTCTCTAAGCCTGGGATACTGTGCGAGTTATTTTATGTTTCCTCTTCTGTTGCTGAAGAAAAGCTTTGGAGCAGTGGCTAGCCTGAGCTGTCATCAGCTTGTCTTGCATAGGGAGTTGTTGGGTCCAGCAGTTTCAACTTCCAAAGCAGTGAGTCTTTACCTGGGGTGGTTTTGCCACTACCTGGGGACATCTGGAAATGTCTGGAGATGTGTTTGCTTATCAGAGCTCAGGGATACTACCAACATCAACCGTATAGAGCTCAGAGATGCTATTAACCATTCTACATGTGCAGAATGACCCTGACAACAAATAACTATGCTACCCCAAATGTCAGTTCTGCCAACACTGAGAAACCATGCTTTAGAACGAGGTCACTACTGAGCATGGGTTTAAGGAAATGGTATAAATTTTAAACATCTACATGATGGCTCAGTCTGGGGTAGCAAAACTCATGGGAGGAAAAGATTAAACAAAGTACAAAATGAAGATGATAGAGAAGGGCAAAGAGACCTGCTTTGAACAATAGCACTGTCTCTTTGGATGCTTTAAATTTTCTACATCCCAGCAACCCAATTTACTACAGTTTTCTGGCAACAGATATGCTGCATGGTTATTTGGTTTTGATGATAATGATACCCAGCAAGAACACTGAGCCTTAAGAGCAGCTTTGTGGATTCTGTGGTCTGACCCACTGCCCTTTAATAAGACTAAATTCCCTTTGTGACTTCTCAGTTGGAGTGGATCAGGGTCCTAGGAGCAAAAGCCTCGTTTGATTCATTTTACCCTTCAGTTTTCTTTAAAATTGCACACGTCACAGTGGAGGGCCCCAGGTGAGAAGGAAAGAAGCAGGCATCAAATTGGATAAAATAATAAAGCAAGTAGAGTCACAACCTGTCTGTTCCCCAGCTACCCTCCTGCAATATTCACTTGGTTTTCTGTCGTAAAGCAAAATCATCCGATGGCCCCTAAACCATTTCCAATTTAACATGCATGTCACACTTTAGTAATTATTCATCATAATTTCAAAGAAGCTATCATATCTTTTTTACTGGGAGATTATTTCAGCCTTCTAATCCCAAAGTCAATGAGCTAGAGTTATATGGATAAGTTATTTGTGTTCATGCATTGGTGCTTCAAAGGAATTTGTTAAGAAACAAAGACAGAATATTTTGTTCTTGCAGTTAATCCCTCTGCAATACTTCAAATGTATAATATTAAAGATTTATCCAGTTTAAAATCTTATCCAGAATAAAATGAGTTGTTGCTGCTCAGAGATATTTAAATTTGACTCAGGAATTTGTTTTAATAGATAATTGAAGGTACGAGTTTCCATAAATGAATTATGATTTTTCTCCAGCAAGCTAAACAGTTGACCCTTGAACAATATGGGCTTGGACTGCATGAGACCATTTATACATGTTTTTAAAATTTTTTTCAAGAAATGAATGTCATAGAACCACACAATTAGCAACTGATTGAATCTGTGGATGCAGAGCTGAGGTTATGAAGGAAACTTGGATACCAAAAACCAACTGTGAGGTTATACTTGGATTTTTGATTGGGTAGAGAGTCAGCACGCCTACCTCCCTGTTGTTCAACGGTCAACTCTATTTTTTCTTGTGACTTAATTAATGCTCTCTAATGATATTTTATAGCTACATGTTGGAGATTTTTGTTCTGCTGAAAGGTTTGTAAATCTTTAAATGTAATTTCTTCCTATATCATCTGTTCCTATGAACCCAGTGGACTTTGAGGGAGACTACAAATATCGTCTTCCCACTGCTGTTAAAGGTTAACTCATTTGCTCCTTAATCTCTTTCAAATTCTGTGCTGCTGAGTATCACCAGGAGCATAAGACAACCAGAGAGCAAAACACCAATCAAAAAAAAAAAAAAGAAGTTTGTTCAAGGTGTAGAGGCAAGCTCTCTTTCAGTTCAGTCACTTAGTCGTGTCCAACTCTTTGCAACCCCATGGACTGCAGCATGCTAGGCCTCCCTGTCAATCACCAACTCCCAGAGTTTACTCAAACTCATGCCCATTGTGTCCATGATACCATCCAACCATCTCATCCTCTGTCGTCCCGTTCTCCTCCTGCTCTCAATCTTTCCTGGTATTGGGTCTTTTTCAACGAGTCAGTTCCTCACGTCAGGTGGCCAAAGTATTGGAGTTTCAGCTTCAGCATCAGTCCTTCCAATGAATATTCAGGACTGATTTCCTTTAGGATGGACTGGTTGGATCTCCTTGCAGTCCAAGGGACTCTCAAGAGCCTTCCCCAACACCACAGCTCAAAAGCATCAATACTTTG
This sequence comes from Bison bison bison, assembly GCF_000754665.1. Classification (NCBI taxonomy): domain Eukaryota; kingdom Metazoa; phylum Chordata; class Mammalia; order Artiodactyla; family Bovidae; genus Bison; species Bison bison. The sequence continues at coordinate 25,072,921 of NW_011495018.1, forward strand.
GTGCTCATGTTCTTTATAGTCCAACTCTCACATCCATACATGACTACTGGAAAAACCATAGCCTTGACTAGGTGGACATTTGTTGGTCTCTGCTTTCTAATAGGCTGTCTAGATTGGTCATAACTTTTCTTCCAAGGAGTAAGTGTCTTTTAATTTCATGGCTGCAGTCACCATCTGCAGTGATTATGGAGCCTCCCAAGATAAAATCTGTCACTGTTTCCATTGTTTCCCTATCTATTTGCCATGAAGTGATGGGACCAGATGCCATGATCTTACTTTTCTGAATGTTGAGTTTTAGGCGAACTTTTTCACTCTCCTCTTTCACTTTCATCAAGAGGTTCTTTATTTCTTCTTTGCTTTCTGCCATAAGGGTGATGTCATCTGCATACCTGAAGTTATTGGTATTTCTCCCGGCAATCTTGATTCCAGCTTGTGCTTCACCCAGCCCAGCATTTCTCATGATGTACTCTGCATATAAGTTAAATAAGCAGGGTGACAATATACAGCCTTGATGTATTCCTTTTCCCAATTTGGAACCAGTCTGTTGTTCCATGTCCAGTTCTAACTGTTGCTTATTGACCTGCATATAGGTTTCTCAAGAGGCAGGTCAGGTGGTCTGGTATTCCCATCTCTTTCAGAATTTTCCACAGTTTATTGTGATCCACACAGTCAAAGGCTTTGGAATAGTCAATAAAGCAGAAATAGATGTTTTTCTGGAATTCTCTCACTTTTTCGATGATCCAACGGATGTTAATAATTTGATCTCTGATTCCTCTGTCTTTTCTAAATCCAGCTGGAACATCTGGAAGTTCATGGTTCATGTACTGTTGAAGCCTGGCTTGGAGAATTTAGAGAATTACTTTGCTAGCATGTGTTCAGTTCAGTCGCTCAGTCGTGTCCGACTCTTTGCAACCCCAAGAATCACAGCATGCCAGGCCTCCCTGTCAATTACCAACTCCCAGAGTTAACTCAAACTCATGTCCATCGAGTCAGTGATGTCATCCAGCCATCTCATCCTCTGTCATCCCCTTCTCCTCCTGCCCCCAATCCCTCCTAGTATCAGGCTCTTTTCCAATGAGTCAACTCTTTGCATGAGGTGGCCAAAATATTGGAGTTTCAGCTTCAGCATCAGTCCTTCCAATGAACACCCAGGACTGATCTCCTTTAGGATGGACTGGTTGGACATCCTTGCAGTACAAAGGACTCTCAAGAGTCTTCTCCAACACCACAATTCAAAAGCATCAGTTCTTCCGCACTAGGCTTTCTTCACAGTCCAACTTTCACATCCATACATGACCACTGGAAAAACCATAGCCTTGACTAGATGGACCTTTGTTGGCAAAGTAATGTCTCTGCTTTTGAATATGCTATCTGGGTTGGTCATAACTTTCCTTCCCAGGAGTAAACGTCTTTTAATTTCATGGCTTCAATCACCATCTGCAGTGATTTTGGAGCCCCCAAAAATAAAGTCTGACACTGTTTCCACTGTTTCCCTATTCATTTCCCATGAAGTGATGGGACTGGATGCCATGATCTTCGTTTTCTGAATGTTGAGCTTTAAGCCAACTTTTTCACTCTCCTCTTTCACTGTCATCAAAAGGCTTTTTAGTTCCTCTTCACTTTCTGCCATAAGGGTGGTGTCATCTGCATATCTGAGGTTATTGATATTTCTCCTGGCAATCTTGATTCCAGCTTGTGCTTCTTCCAGCCCGGTGTTTCTCATGATGTACTCTGCATATAAGTTAAATAAGCAGGGTGACAATATACAGCCTTGACGTACTCCTTTTCCCATTTGGAACCAGTCTGTTGTTCCATGTCCAGTTCTAACTGTTGCTTATTGACCTGCATATAGGTTTCTCAAGAGGCAGGTCAGGTGGTCTGGTATTCTCATCTCTTTCAGAGTTTTCCACAGTTTATTGTGATCCACACAGTCAAAGGCTTTGGCATAATCAATAAAGCAGAAATAGATGTTTTTCTGGAACTCTCTTGCTTTTTTGATGATCCAGCTGATGTTGGCAATTTGATCTGTGGTTCCTCTGCCTTTTCTAAAACCAGCTTGAACAACTGGAAGTTCACAGTTCACGTATTGCTGAAGCCTGGCTTGGAGAATTTTGAGCATGACTTTACTACTGTGTGAGGTGAATGCAATTGTGCGGTAGTTTGAGCATTCGTTGCCATTGCCTTTGAGTTTGGAATGAAAACTGACCTTTTCCAGTCCAGTGGTCACTGCTGAGTTTTGCAAATTTGCTGGCATATTGGGTGCAGCACTGTAAAGCATCATCTTTTAGGATTTGAAATAGCTCAACTGGAATTCCATCACCTCCACTAGCTTTGTTCATGGTGATGCTTCCTAAAGCACACTTGACTTCTCATTCTAGGATGTCTGGCTCTAGGTGAGTAATCACACCTCATGATTACAGATCATGATTATCTGGGCCATGAAGATCTTTTTGTATAGTTCTTCTGTGTATTCCTTCCACCTCTTCTTAATATCTTCTGCTTCTTTTAGGTCCATACTGTTTCTTTCTTTTATTATGCCCATCTTTGCATGAAATGTTCCCTTGGTATCTCTAATTTTCTTGAATAGATATCTAGTCTTTCCTAGTCTATTGTTTCTCTCTATTTCTTCACAGTGATCACTGAAGAAGGCTTGCTTATCTCTCCTGGCTGTTCTTTGGAACTCTGCATTCAAATGCATATATCTTTCCTTTCCTTTTCTACTTTGCCTTTCTCTTCTCTTCTCTTCACAGCTATTTGTAAGGTCTCTTCAGGCAACCATTTTGCCTTTTTGCATTTCTTTTTCCTCAGGATGGTCTTGATCACTGCCTCCTATACAATGTCACAAACTTCAGTCCATATTTCTTCAGGCACTCTATCAGATCTCTTTACCAATTATTATTATTATTTTTTTGCCTCAAAAATTACACAGATGAAGAGTGTTGTAGTTAAGAATTCTAGATGTACTCTAAGCAAAAAGGACCAGCACATGTTAACCTTATTGAAGAAATGGAAAATGTTGGCTTCTAAAAGTGACCCTGTTAAAACTGAAATAGTTTGTGTCATTCATTTGCTCAAAATGATCCAATGGCTAACACTTTCAAAGTGGAACAGAGCAGGAGAGTTTAGTATGATTGTAAAATTATACATAATCTGGAACACCATCTCTCAAATCTCATTACCTATTCACCCCCCTTCCTTCTTACTCCATTCCATACTCATAGGTTTGCTTCTGAACTTGTCCTAGTGTGAAGTTCATCCCCTTCACATCACTCAAATATCACCTTCTCTGAGGCCTCAACTAGCTACATAACCAAAAGTGAACCTCCACCCACAACACCAGTTACCACACTTAATTTTCTCCCAGTAGATATCACTGTCGATTTTAACCATTTACCTTGTTTATTTTGTATTTCCTACATTTGCATATCAACTTCAGAAGAGCATGGATTTTCATTAATTTATTGCACTGTTGTATCCACAGTGCTTAGAATAGTATCTGGTCTGGTTTAGTCACTAAGTCGTGTTCAACTCTTTCGACCCCATGGACTGTAGCCTGCTAAGCTCCTCTGTCTATGGAATTCTCCAGGCAAGAATACTGAAGTGGGTTGCCATTTCCTTCTCCAGAGGATCTTCCCAACCCAGGGATCGAACCTGGGTTTCTTACACTGCAGGCAGATTCTTTACCAACCGAGCTATGAAGGAAGCCCCAAAGGACACAGCAAATGTTCAGTAAGTAATCAATGAATTAAAGAATCAAGATACAATCATGTTTCATGGAACTTCAACATAAGACGTAAATCCAGGATTTAAAAATGTCTAGGAAGCTCTTAGGAGCTTAGAAAGCTTCCCTTTATGGATTCACTGGTTCTCTTACGTGATCTTCTTGTCCTCTTTCTGTGTCACTTACCTCCCAACACTGAGGCCTCATGTTCACTGATCCAATGTGTGATTACTGAGTTTTCATTACCTCAGTTCCGAACAAGAACTCTACTAGATTCTCTCAACCTCCAAATTTCTGGAAGAGAGAATTTGATTGGCCTAGCCTGGGATAAAGTGCTCCCAGCCTCTTATGGGCAACCAATCACAGCCAAAGGAAAAGGACCATGTAGGCAAAACAAGGCTACAGGCATTCACTCTTATGGATGTGGGGGAAATGTTTATTTCTTAAGTATCAAATATTTTCCAAGCTCACATTCATACTCTTTTGTTATGACATAAAGAAAAGTAGCAAATAAGGAAAAGTTTAACAGAAAATGGAGATGGTTCTTTCTACTCTTGCCTTGTTTAAATGCGTATTCTATGTTATGAGAAAAAAATCAAATTCTTTGTAGACACACTCTGTGTGGTTCCAGTTTGAAGGAACCATAACTATTACTGGCAAGCAATTTTGAATGTCTTGGTAGAGTGTCTTTTAATCTTTAACGTATATGCCCTTTCTCCTTTGTTTTACAAAACTTTATGGACATCTCCCCCAATCATATAGTCATAATTGTATTAGCCACTGAATGGTAAGAAACTCCTAAGATATAAGTAACATTTCAAACAATTTTGTATTTCAGAAATCACAAGACTACCTATATATAGTTAGAAAATAACAAAGCTTCTATGTGTGGGACTTATTTGTTAGCAGATACTGTTTTACAGATCTCTCACAGTAGATCTGCTAATCCTCAAGGTCCATGGTTGATGGGTTGAGAACCATCAAGGCTATGCCTTAGAGAAGGAATGGCACCCTGCTCCAGTATTCTTGACTAGAAAATCCCATAGGCAGAGGAGCCTTGCAGGCTACATTCCATGGGAGTTGCAAAGAGCTGGACGTGATTTAGTGACCACACAACAACAAACAAGGCTATATCTACTTTATTCGGAACTTCAGATGATTTGCTCACCTCTTTAGTGAACCAATATATATGTGTATATTTACTCTTTGCTGGATACACATCAAAAAAGCAAGAGAGTTCCAGAAAAACATTTATTTCTGCTTTATTGGGCCTTTGACTGTGTGGATCACAATAAACTGTGGAAAACTCTTAAAGAGATGGGAATACCAGACCACCTGACCTGCCTCTTGAGAAACCTATATGCAGGTCAGGAAGCAACAGTTAGAACTGGACATGGAACA
>NW_011495018.1:25078721-25082222 GCF_000754665.1 Bison bison bison
AGTTCCTTGGACTGCAAGGAGATCCAACCAGTCCATCCTAAAGGAGATTGGTCCTGGGTGTTCTTTGGAAGGAATGATGCTAAAGCTGAAACTCCAGTACTTTGGCCACCTCATGCAAAGAGTTGACTCACTGGAAAAGTCTCTGATGATGGGAGGGATTGAGGGCAGGAAGAGAAGGGGACAACAGAGGATGAGATGGCTGGATGGCATCGCTGACTCGATGGACGTGAGTTTGAGTGAACTCTGGGAGTTGGTGATGGACAGGGAGGCCTGGCGTGCTGTGATTCATTGGGTTGCAAAGAGTCAGACATGACTGACTGACTGAACTGAACTGAACTGGGTACAATCTTAGTGGTGCATAAGAGAGTCAGGGTTTTGCCCACAATGAACATCCATGATTTGCCATCAATTGCTCATTCTCTTTAGGCCCTTGGATAATGATAACTGCTTGAGCACTTACAGAATAGCAAGTTGAATACTCATTTAGTTATTCATAGAAACTTTATGATATGGAAACTTAAATTTCTGTTCTATAGACAAGAAAAGTGTGGTACAAAATTATCCAATGATTTGGCCACCTTTTTAAAGCTCATAAGTGACATGGCCAGAAGTTAGAGCTCCACAATTCTCAAGGGAAGCAGACAGTTATGCAAAGAGAATGTTTAAAAATAATATAATAATCTTAGTCTTTATAATACAGAACTTGACCAAATTTTATGGGATCTCATAGACCAGAGTGACAATCTGTTGGTCTTTGCAATAGAGAGGGGCAGGGAAGGCATGACATTAGGAGACAGAAGTGGTTTGGGTGCAGGTCCTCTCAGCAATTTTTATGACCTTCACCAAGTATTCAACCTCTTAATGTTGCTTTTTTTTATTAGAAAATAGAAATAACAATACATACTTATTTACCTTTTGTTAAGGACTTGATACATGATAAATGTCAAAAAATATGCTAGCTTTGTTTTAGAGTTATAGAACCATGTATAGAAGTTTTAATATATGAAACCAATGATTATCTTCATTATTTGTCTTTCATAATTACCTCTGAGTGTACAGAGATAAGAATTGAGTGAAGAGCCTCTTCATCTATTTCAAGAGAGTTCATTTCACTTAGGCATCTCCAGAACAAGGAGCAGTTTTGACTCACTCTATGTCATGGCTGTCTTTAGTTCACTGGTCTGTAACAGTCATAAATATCCCTTTGGCTGAGTCCCCTGGAGTCATAAGAAGTGAAGGGCTAATTTTAGGTCTTGACTACCCTGTTGGCAACAAAGCCTTAATTGGCAACCAGTGTGTGTGAGGCTGTTTAGGAAGGAAAGAATAGGCTGTGTGTGCACACTGGGGCTTCGACTTTGGAATCAAAGAGAATTTTCTCTGAGAATCTGGTATTAGAGCACGTGTTACTGTTCCTGTTTATCTGGCTGAAAAGAGAGGTTTATTCACAGAATAGATGAATTACTCTGTCAATTGTGACATTGCCATTGTCCCCAATGCCATCCTTTCTTACTAAAGGCATAATGGGTTGAACCTTGAAATGGGAGTTGGAAAGGTCTAGATTGCAGGCTCAGCTGTGGTAATTTAATTGTTTTAGGTCATTTAATGAGCCTCTCTGGACTTTGTTTTCTCCTTCCTAATAGAGGAAATACATATTGGAACATATTTCATGCATGCTAGTTGAAAACCTTATGGGCTATAGCAAATCAGGGTGTTCATACATGGACAACTTTCTACATGCAGAAGACAGGCATGACCTAGGCACTCATTTACCTTAGCATTTTCTTGTTAATTTATTTTCTTTCATTTTCTGGTTTTGTGAGAAACAAGAGAAAGAGTTCTAAATTAATGGAGATAGGTATAGCTTGGCATGAAAATATTTTAAATATAAAATATATTGGGGATAATGAAGGGGAGGATATAGGATTTGAAGATATGGAATTTTGCTTACTGTGCTTTTTTATCATATTTGTAATTAATAGGCAAATCTTCAAAGGACATACCTAGGGCTCTAGGCTAGATGTTATAAGCAGGAAAACAGATCTCTGCCCCTTTTTTCTCTTCAAGAGACTCAGATTCCAACATTAGAAATGGAACAGGGGGAGGAGCCAAGATGGCGGAGGAGTAGGACGGGGAGAACACCTTCTCCCCCACAAATTCATCAAAAGAGCATTTAAATGTCGAGTAACTTCCACAAAACAACTTCTGAATGCCGGCAGAGGACATCAGGCACCCAGAAAAGCAACCCAACTCTTCGAAAGGAGGTAGGGAAAAAATATAAAAGACAAAAAAAAGAGACAAAAGAGGGAGGGACGGAGCTCCGTCCCGGGAAGGGAGTCTTAAAAAGAGAGAAGTTTCCAACACCAGGAAACCTTCTCACTGCCGAATCCGTGCCGAGCTTTGGAAGCACAGAGGGCAACATAACAGGGAGAAAAAATAAATAAACAATTAAAACTCGTAGATTGCGAGCCCTAAGGTAACTCCCCCAGCGGAGAAGCAGAGCAGACGCCTGCACACGCCATTAGCAAGCGGGGGCTGGGCAGGGAGGGGCGGCGCGGGCCGCATCGCTGAGAGTTAAGAATCTGGCCTGAATACCCTGAGCACTATCTGAGCGAAATAATTTGGGCTAGCAAACCAGACTGTGGGATATCTACCACGCGAAAAGCCAGCCCCAACCTAAGACACCGCCAGGCCCGCGCACGAAACAAAGGACTGAACAAAGATAGCCGGCTGCAGACCTTCCCCCTCCGGTGACAGGCAGCCAGAGCCGGAAGGGGGCAATCGCAGCCCCAGAGAGACATTATCTATAAAACTGTAAGCAGGCTTCTTTGCTAACTAAAACTTCTTGGGGGTCTGGACGGTCAACATCTGCCTGAGAAGGTGCGCCGGTTTTACACCCAGATAACCGTGTGGTGGGGAGGCGATAAGTCGCAGCATTGGCACTCGCCAAACACCTCATCACCTGAGCTGCTCGGACCTGGGAAGAGCACAAAACGCAGGCCCAACTGAGTCTGCGCCTTTGAGGACTACCCGAGTGCCTGAACCTGAGCGGCTTGGACCTGGGAGGTGCATGCAACCCAGGGCCGGCCTCGGATTGTTCCCGGCGGAACAACCTAGAGCCCGAGCAGTGTGGGCAGGGAGGCTACACGCACCGTGAGCGGGGGCGAGACCCAGTGTGGCTGAGGCACTGCGAGCGTACACCAGTGTTATTTGTTTGCAGCATCCCTTCCTCCCTCCCAACAGCGCGACTGAACAAGTGAGACCTAAAAAAAAAAAAAAAGTTTACCCCCACCGTCCCCTTTGTGTCAGGGCAGTAACCAGACACTGAAGAGAGGAGCAAACAGAAGAAGCTATAACAGGGAAACGCCTTGGAAGCTACAGGCAATAGATTAAAACCCCGTGGTTACTACGGACTACATAGGAAGGGGCCTATAGATCTTGAGAAATATAAGTCAGACCAAGGAACTAGCCAAAAATGAACTGAACCCACAGTACTCACAACAA
>NW_011495018.1:25082914-25083878 GCF_000754665.1 Bison bison bison
AACCCCTCTCTACTCTACCCAACTCTCTGAGTTTCTGTGTGTTCCAGACGGTGGAGAACACTTAGGGAACTGATTACTGGCTGGATCTGTCTCCCTCCTTTTCATTCCCCCCTTTTATCCTTCTGGCCACCTCTGTCTCCTTCCTCCTTCTTCTCTTCTCTGTATAACTCCGTGAACATCTCTGAGTGGTCCAGTTGTGGAGTGCACATAAGGAAGTGATGACTGGCTACCCCACTCTCTCCACTATTGATTCCACCTCATCTCAATTGGGTCACCTCTAACTCCTCCCCCCTTCTCTTCTCCATGTAACGCTGTGAACCTCTCTGAGTGACCCTCACAGAGAAACTTTTCATCTTTAACATAGATGTTTTATCAATGGTGCTGTATAGAAGGAGAAGTTTTGAAACTACTGTAAAAATAAGACCAATAACTGGAAGCAGGAGGCTTAAGTCCAAACCCTGACTCCAGGGAACTCCTGACTCCAAGGAACATTAATAGACAGGAGCTCATCAAACGCCTCCATACCGACACTGAAACCAAGCACCACACAAGGGCCAACAAGTTCCAGGGCAAGACATACCAAGCAAATTCTCCAGCAACAAAGGAACACAGCCCTGAGCTTCAAGATACAAGCTGCCCAAAGTCACCCCAAAACCATAGACGTCTCATAACTCATTACTGGACATTTCATTGCACTCCAGAGAGAAGAAATACAGCTCCACCCACCAGAACACCGACACAAGCTTCCCTAACCAGGAAACCTTGACAAGCCACCTGTACAAACCCACACACAGCGAAGAAAAGCCACAATAAAGAGAACTCCACAAACTGCCAGAATACAGAAAGGACACCCCAAACTCAGCAATTTAAACAGGATGAAGAGACAGAGGAATACCCAGCAGATAAAGGAACAGGATAAATGCCCACCAAACCAAACAAAAGAGGAAGAGATAGGGAATCTACC
>NW_011495018.1:25084762-25085242 GCF_000754665.1 Bison bison bison
ACAAATAGTAGAATAACAGAGGCAGAAGATAGGATTAGTGAATTAGAAGATAGAATGGTAGAAATAAATGAATCAGAGAGGATAAAAGAAAAACGAATTAAAAGAAATAGAGGACAATACTCAGAGACCTCCAGGACAACATTAAACAACTACAACATTCGAATCATAGGGGTTCCAGAAGAAGAAGACAAAAAGAAAGACCATGAGAGAATACTTGAGGAGATAAGAGTTGAAAACTTCCCTAAAATGCGGAAGGAAATGATCACCCAAACCAAGAAATCCAAACAGGATAAACCCAAGGCGAAACACCCCAAGACACATATTAATCAAATTAACAAAGATCAAACACAAAGAACAAATATTAAAAGCAGCAAGGGAAAAACAACAAATAACACACAAGGGAATTCCCATAAGGATAACAGCTGATCTTTCAATAGAAACTCTTCAAGCCAGGAGGGAATGGCAAGACATACTTAAAGT
>NW_011495018.1:25085342-25085965 GCF_000754665.1 Bison bison bison
ATCAGATAAAATAGACTTTAAAACAAAGGCTGTGAAAAGAGACAAAGAAGGTCACTACATAATGATCAAAGGATCAATCCAAGAAGAAGATATAACAATTATAAATATATATGCACCCAACACAGGAGCACCGCAGTATGTAAGACAAATGCTAACAAGTATGAAAGGAGAAATTAACAATAACACAATAATAGTGGGAGACTTTAATACCCCACTCACACCTATGGATAGATCAACTCAACAGAAAATTAACAAGGAAACACAAACTTTAAACGATACAATAGACCAGTTAGACCTAATTGATATCTATAGGACATTTCATCCCAAAACAATGAATTTCACCTTTTTCTCAAGTGCACATGGAACCTTCTCCAGGATAGATCACATCCTGGGCCATAAAGCTAGCCTTGGTAAATTCAAAAAAATAGAAATCATTCCAAGCATCTTTTCTGACCACAATGCAGTAAGATTAGATCTCAATTACAGGAGAAAAACTATTAAAAACTCCAACATATGGAGGCTGAACAACACGCTGCTGAATAACCAACAAATCACAGAAGAAATCAAAAAAGAAATCAAAATTTGCATAGAAACAAATGAAAATGAAAACACAACAACCCAAA
>NW_011495018.1:25088595-25088796 GCF_000754665.1 Bison bison bison
ACCACTATGAGGTACCATCTCACACCAGTCAGAATGGCTGCGATCCAAAAGCCTACAAATAATAAATGCTGGAGAGGGTGTGGGAAAAGGGAACCCTCTTACACTGTTGGTGGGAATGCAAACTAGTACAGGCACTATGGAGAACAGTGTGGAGATTCCTTAAAAATCTGGAAATAGAACTGCCTTATGATCCAGCAATCC
>NW_011495018.1:25088896-25112083 GCF_000754665.1 Bison bison bison
TGAAACTGGAGCCTATTATACAGAGTGAAGTAAGCCAGAAGGAAAAACACCAATACAGTATACTAATGCATATATATGGAATTTAGAAAGATGGTAACAATAACCCTGTGTATGAGACAGCAAAAGAGACACTGATGTATAGAACAGTCTTATGGACTCTGAGGGAGAGGGAGAGGGTGGGAAGATTTGGGAGAATAGCATTGAAACATGTAAAATATCATGTATGAAACGAGATGCCAGTCCAGGTTCGATGCACGATACTGGATGCTTGGGGCTAGTGCACTGGGATGACCCAGAGGGATGGTATGGGGAGGGAGGAGGGAGGAGGGTTCAGGATGGGGAACACATGTATACCTGTGGCGGATTCATTTTGATATTTGGCAAAACTAATACAATTATGTAAAGTTTAAAAATAAAATAAAATTAAAAAAAAAACAAAAACAAAAAACAAACAAACAAACAAAAAGAAATGGAACAGAGCTTCCAAGGTAAACAAGTAATATCCTCTATTAGGTGGTAATGTATCCTCAAACCCAATAAGTGACAAGCACATTCAGTTTAGAAGTTGAGAAAGAGGGGACAAGGGAAAGAGTCTTAGTGAAGTTCAGCCCTAGAGGAAAGAAAGGATGATTCAGCTTGTCATAGATGAGAAGAGGGATGCAGTATGCCAAGTTAATGAGTAACATGAGCCAAAAGGCACAATTAGATACCCACAGCTAGACTGGAAAGCTCTTGTGATGAAATAGTCAACAATGAGAAGGAAATACGGGTATTAGTCACCTTGGGGCTGATTTTCAGCATCAGAATAAGAGAAATTCAACTGAAAGTCAGTGAAAGTAATTTGTGGTTGTGGCTAAGGACTTGGCCTTCAGTACCAGCTCTCCCCAGCTCACCCTCCTCCTCACGCTTTCCGTCCATTTAGACAAGGCTGATAGACACAGCCTGAACTTGCCTTTAGGAGAATGTCAAGGCAGCTCATTTACTCTTGGCCCTTCCACCAAGCCCACCAGCTTTGCAGCGGCCTTACACCACTGGGGGTGCCCTCAGGGCACTGCCTGCATCCCAGCGCTGTCCTGAATGCTTCCACTTGGCCTCAAACTCACCTTCCTAAGGCTCTTGTTGGCTAACTGGATAAAATTACTGAGCATTAATGGTTAGCAATGAATTAAAAAATGAGCACTAAACCTTCCACACATTTAGACATTAGATGTCAGGTTTGATTCTGGTCATTGGAAGTAGTTCCTTTGCACAAATCCAAAGAGGCGATCCTAATAGTGAGAAATGCCAGGCAGGGCAGGAGAAATAAGAGAATGTACTGACTTGTTTACCTGCAGGTGATCACAACTGGCAGTCTGCTCATGCTGCCCCTCAGCTGGGAAATCTTTCTCATAGCCTCCTGTGAGAGGCTTGCCTCCCTATTAAAAACACTACTCTCTTTCCAAAGTCAACTGAAATGTCACCACCCCAGAAATGCCTTCCCCACCACCCCCTTTATAAGTGCAATGCCTAATAATAATTGACTGCTTGTTCCTCAGATTATCTTCAAGAAAACATTCTCTTATTATCTTCAATTTACAAATGAGAAAACCGAGGTTTTGTGCAGCCAAGGACATGTCACAGTTACAGAACTAGTAAAGTGGTTAGAGACACGGGATCAAAACGCTTAATGCAACCAACTATTCCATTCAAATTGTATTTATTCCTCCTCTGTGCTCCCCTAAGAATGTTGTTTGTATCTTTATTACAGTAATAAATAACACGGTCTGCTTTGTACTATTATAAAGTGTATACTCCACAGTTAGCCTCAATAAATTATGAACTCCTTGAGTTTAGTGCCATACCGTATTCACCATTTTATCATCCATAGCACCTGATGAGTACCTGATGAGAAGAATATGCTTAATAAATTTTATATGAATGATAGAAAACAAATGAGGAGAAAGTGTGACAAAATGTCCTTAAAGTTATTTTTGTTTGGACTTTTTTCACTTTTACCTGGGGCAGGAGTGTGTGTGTGTGTATGTGAATTTGTATGAAGTTCAAGGAAAAATCAGTCTACATTCATGTTGAATGCCTATGCCCATGTCTCTTGTGAATCATGTGGAGGTAGTAATATAGCAGAGATGGGTACAGGAAGCCACTATTATTTTATAGAAGGAATATCTATGGGCTATATCCATAGAAATCCTGGGTAACAAAGCTAATGAAATTTCTAACATGCATCCCTAACAGAATCCCCTGCACATTCATTATTTGGTATAAATTGTATGGTGATACTTTTTTAAAAGCTTTTCCTGCTGGCTTCAGCTTTGAGATAAAAACCATTTCTTGCCTGGCTCTAGTAGCTCTCAGCAAGCTGTGGGGATTTTAGAGGAATTCTAGCTTCCTTTTCTTCTTCTCGAGTGGTAAGGACTAGTCAGATAACATTTTCATGATGGAAACATGTCCTGATCGAGGATCAAGAGATCAGTGCCCTTCTTTAAAACTCAGTGAAGGAAAATAATCTTGAAAGGATGTCTCAAGCCTTTCCCTGGTCCCCATTGCCAATCCAGACAGACATTCACTTTGTAGGATCAAACCCTGAACAGATATGATTTGGCAGCCTCTGGACTGGATGCTAAGTTTATCTCACAACATCTTCAGCTGGAAAATTATTCTGAATTGTTTTTAAAAAGTGTAGTGCCCCCTCTTCCCCTCAGAGCTCTCTGATTCATCTTTCTTAAAAAGAATAGCAATAGGCTTAGCAATAGATTACAGGTTCTCAGATGAGTTGTGACCATACTTTATTTCTTTTAAGGAGATAAACAATGCACCAAATGTATGTCACCTTTCAGAGAGGCAAAAAATGAAGGCCAAAATCGATTTTTTTATTACTACTACACTCTGCCTCTGTCCAGTTCAGATCCAGGCATCTTTGATATGTATCGTAGGCTAAAAAGCAACAGGGAGATGGTTGAGTACATAGGATCTAATAAGGTCAGACAACTTGGATAAAGTCTTTGCTCTGCAGTGTACTAACTCTGTAACATTCAACAGTTTCCTGACTTGAGTTTACTTTTGTAAATTGGGTATACAGGATTTCCCCGGTGGTCGGGAATCTGTCTGCCAAGGCAGAGCACATGGGTTCAATCTGTGGTGTGGGAAGATTCCACATGCCACAGGACAACAAGGCCTGTGCGCCAGGCACCACTACTGAGCCCATGAGCCACAGCTACTGAAGCCCATGCACCCTAGAGCCTATGTTCTGCAGTAAGAGATACCACCTCGCACACCGCAACTAAAGAGTGGCCCTCATTCTCCACAGCCAGAGAAAGTTGTAGACAAAGTAGTCTGTACGTAGCAAATAAAACACAGTGTACCCCAAAAAATAAATAAAATAAAAATTGCAAAAAATAATAAAATGGGTGTACAGTAGTACCTGGCTCATGCTGTGATTGTGGGGATTAAAAGCAATGATAACAATAAAGCACTTAGCCATATAATTGTTATGCAATTTTGAGTTGTCTCATAGTGTTCTTATTATAATAATCAAGGTTTTCCCATTACCATTCAAGGTGAAAAGGCAGAATGGACTAGATTCAAGTCCTCATTTTACAATGCAGCAGACGTGTGCGCTCAGGCACATTCATTGATATCTCAGTTTCTTATCGTCTCACCTTTAAAACTAGGCTAATCACAGTAACTTTGTTGGATAGTTATAAGCATTAAGTACTAATGCAAGTAAAACACTTAGCTCGGAGTCTGATTTATAATACTGCACTTAATAAATATTATCATTAAAATTTATTAGGAATATGAGTATGACTATTATTGCTGTTGTTATAACCAATTGTATGCTTTTGGAACAAGAACAGACATCTCTGTAGCATCTTTGCTGCTGCTGCTAAGTCGCTTCAGTCGTGTCCGACTCTGTGCGACCCCATAGACAGCAGCCCACCAGGCTCCCCCGTCCCTGGGATTCTCCAGGCAAGAACACTGGAGTGGGTTGCCATTTTCTTCTCCAAGCATCTTTGTCTAGCTTTCCTTAACCACTCAAGTGGTTTTAGCCAATCCCAATGCTGAGTTCCTAAAGCAACAAATCAAGTGGCATTACCCTGCCACTGGGAAAAAGATGCCACTTTGCCAGTAGGGTGGTCAGTCATTTGATTGAAAAGAATATTTTCGTGGGCATTCACAACTACATTTCTCAGTCCTGACTTGTTCTCTCTTCTCCCTTCCTCTGTCTCTATCATAGATTGGGTACATAGATATTTATTATTAATAGGAACTTTGATACTAGGTTTAAGTAATCCCTGTTTATCTTTCCTCCAAAGAGCTCGCAGTTTCTCTGAGTCTTGCTGGGAAGGACAGGCCCCCAACTCTGACTATAGCCTGCAGAGGCAGACATCTCTTGTTTGTTACATACCACATAGAATTAGAGAGGAAAGAAACATTTGTACTCATTTGCTCTGTTTGCTCATACTCTGCCCCTCAGCAAGCAAATGTCTTAAAACCCTGACTCCCAATATGCTCACCCACATACAAGCTTCTTTTCTCAAACACTCTCTTTTCCTGGAAACTATGGCAAAATGGTTTTCTGCTTTACCTCCTGCCTCTGACTGTTCCTTCTCAGTCTCTTTTGTGAGCTCCTGTTTTTCATCCTTATGAGAGATCCTTGAAGTTCTACTTTTTTTTCTTTATGAGTGTTATGCTTCTTCCAGGGTTCCTGATCTCCCTAAATAGGTCCATCCATTTCCTTAAGCCAGTAACCTCGGCAGCCTCCTTAAAGTCTTATTCTTCTTACTCAAAAATGACCCCTTCTCCCACCAAGAAACCACTAAATTCTGTTGATTTTACAGTCGTTGTCATTTCTTGACTCTATATACGTTTCTTTTCCCTATTTCTATTATCCCAGTTTGGGTCATAATGTCACTTGAATCACTGCGATAGCTTCTTTATTGATTCTGCTATTGCTGAACTTGCTTCACATCCTTCAAAATCATTCTCCATAGTATAGCTAAGGTGATCTTCCTAGAACATAACTGTGATCGTGACAGAGCAACACTTAAGACCTGCCAATGCTTTCCACACCTCTCTAAACTTGATCTATCTCCAGCCTCCATGTTCCCACAGTTACAGGTGATGTCAAGAACTCAGCATACATCTAGGGTCTCCTATTTCCATACATGCTATTTGCTCACCTTTTAAAATCTCCCTTTCCTCGCTTTTATACACAATTTAAGTAACTTCTCATCCTGCTAGTTTGGGTGCAGAAGTTGCTTCCTCCAGAAGGCTTTTCCCGTACATCTAAGTTTGGATATTATAACTCCATTATGTGCTCAGTGACTTGCCTCACTTCATCTGCTTTGTCACTGTCGATTCACTTTCTGTGTTCTTCACTACATAAATATTCATGACCGACAGCAAAGAGGACCTGTATCATTCATGCTCATATATGTGTCCCCAGCATTGGACTGGGTCCTGCTCAGTAATGAAGGGAACTAGGGAGGGAAGAAGGAGAAATGGCAGAAGAAACCAAAGATGAAGGCAAGGATGCTATAACAACATCTCAGCATAAGACTATCTCCAAGGAAATAACTTACTGATATCTAAGCGACTTTTATGCCTGTAAATTCATTGCTGTTTATTTTATCATGGCCATGTTTTACTTTTTTTCCCTTCTTGTGTTTAATTGCCTACTGAATTCTTTCCTCCAAACAAATAAGTAGATTTGCAGTTGAATAAAGTTGAAATTTCAAGCATACCTGTAAACAACATTAAATACCCTTCTGTTGATAGAAAATAACACAAAACTTTCCCCCTTATACTTTGATTCTTTATTCAATGCAACAGAACTGTCCAAACTCTGAATCATGTGTTCCAATTATCCTGTGCTTGAAACTCAAAAAGCACTAACTTCTGCCTGTTAAATGGTAATTATATCTTATTAGTGTTAAGTATCTTAACTTTGAATCACTGTTTTTTCAGTCCCTAATTATAAAGTTAAGAAAGGAAATAAAATTAGCTAACAAAAAACTGACAACAAAGTGAATTTGAATTCAGGCAGCCTCCAGAAACTGAAAAAAGATCACTGAAAAGATGATCATTGACCCAAGTTAGTAGTTTCAATGTACCTAACTGAAAAATAGGTTATGGCTGATAATGACAATTCTGATGATGACAATGAATGGTGATGACATTAATGATGAGGATAATTCATATTTTGTAAATTCCTGTAGTATGCCAGGTAGGTTGATAATCCTTTTTACATGAGTCATTTTATCTCTTTATTGTGGTAAGCCCAAAGGAGATATACTATTAGTATTATTATCATTTCTATTTTATGGGTGAGAAAACTGAGGATTAAATTGTTAACTAATTTGCCAAAGATCCTGTAGCTAATTGATGGGTAGACCAGAATTCAAATTCAGGCTATTCAACTCAAAATATCTTCTGTTTAACCTCAGGCCAAGAAAACCTCTCTCAGAGTGAGCTTAATACTGGTGGAGTCTGAATCTGTTAGGTTTGCAGAGTTTAGCAGACAGTAAATTACTTATTTCGTTTTCTGGTATTTTGCTCACTATTAGAATTTATTATAAGACTTCAGCACTGGGTTGGATCTGGGGAAGAAATTACAGTTTCTAGTCACTGTCTTTCTTATTTCAAAAAATTGATACTGGATGCTTGGGGCTGGTGCACTGGGACGACCCAGAGGGATGGTATGGGGAGGGAGGAGGGAGGAGGGTTCAGGATGGGGAACACAGGTATACCTGTGGCAGATTCATTTCGATATTTGGCAAAACTAATACAATATTGTAAAGTTTAAAAATAAAACAAAATTTAAAAAAAATTAGAACTCTGCATTTAAAAATTCAAGAATAATCTTTTCAAAAAGGTATTTTTCAAATGCTCTTGATAACACATGATAAACACTGAGACTTTTAAAATATAAATACTTAGAGATAATTTGATTTTACCTACAAATACTTACTTTGTTTCAGTAAAGTCAGAATTTCTCATCAGTTTTCTATAAATTAGAAAACCTCCTTATGCCTCCATATTTTGAATTGTATAATACAATAATCTTATCAAACTCAGGGTGTTATTATAAATGCAAGCTGATATACTTTAAGTAAAGCATTTAGCACATGCCTAGAACACAGCAGGTGCTCAGTAAAAGCCAACGTTTTATTACTGGAGTTTACAGATTAGAAACTCCTTTTGCAATTGACTCTGTGTGTGTTAGTCATTCAATTGTATCTGACTCTTCTCAACACCATGGACTATAGCCCTCCAGGCTCCTCTGTCCATAGGATTCTCCAGGCAAGAATAAAGAGAGGGTAGCCACTCCCTTCTCCAGGGGATCTTCCAGACCCAGGGATCAAACCTACAACTCCTTCATTGCAGGCAGATTCTTTACCACTTGAGCCACTAGGGGAGTCCATGATTGATTCTACATAGATTCAAACACTCTTTAAGTTGGTTTCAAAGGCAGAGAACAGCTTATTGATAAATTCCTTTTGACGGCTTATCGTATATCTCAACAAACCACATCCTACTTGTTTCCCTAGAAGATTCATAGCTTTAAGCTAAGGGTAACTCTGGCTTTGCTTTTCCAGTTTCTAATTAACTATAAAGGTCTACTTTTCCTGTCACCTGCCTTGCTTATTCACCCACATGGCAGAGAACAGAAAGCTACAAGTAGATAAGTTTCTACAGCAGCAGCGTGAATTCCATGACAATTTTTTAAATTAGGTTTCTCAGTCATTCTTTTTTTTTTTAATGACTTTTCTGCCATAGGGTGCATGTCTATTTTCTATGCTTAATGTGTATAGGACAAATGCACACACACATATACATAAGCATAGCTTTTGCAATTTGGGATGCTCTGTGGGAGCGAGTTTCAACTGTTTTCATCAGAAATTTTAATCTATGACTCTGGACATTGCTAATTGAAGCTTGGCTTCCTTATCACACCATCTCTACATAGATTTGGGATGGTTCCAAAGTTAGAAGCTCTGGTAGAGGTAGTAACACTCACCAACCTTCTTCCTCCAGTTAGCATGTTCTGTCACTAGTTCTGGATGGCATGCTGAAAGAGTGGTGACGTGACACTATCAGGGTGACCCAGTGGAAGTTCATGCTCAAGCCTTCCCAATCTCATTCTACCTGCAACATTGACAGACAAGGTCATGAGTCCCGGATGGTGCCACTCTTAGATGGAATGTTTAATCCAACTGAACACTTGAGTCACCACAAGGAGAGCTGCTCGCTACTACCATGGACTCAGTGAGAAAGATATAGAAATAAATCTTTGATTAGTTTATCGGGTGATTTGGTGGATTTTGTTACTTTAACATAACCTCTCTTCTCCTAACTAAAATGAAGAATATCAGCCTTCTAGCTTACAAATCCTAGAGCAAGAGAATATTTTCCCCAATAGCTTCAGCAACATCTTGGATACTCCTGTTTGAGTCAAATGACCACTCCCGAACCATCACTGTGCCCACTGTGATTGACCAATTTAACTGGCTAGTCCTCTCCTGTGTAATGACCTACAACCTAGATGGAGATGAAAGAGTAGCATACACAACATCATCACCTGGATTGAAAGTGAATACTATGGAATGATGGAAGAATGGCTCTCCAAAGTACACTGTATTTATACAGCAGGGTGTTGATAGCTTCTGAGACCCATCTCTTGCTGACATGTAGTCATCTTGCTATATAATAAGTGTTGTTGAGAAAGTCATACATTTGCTTCTCTCAAGTGCTTAAATGACAGACAGTTTGGGCTTTTTACTTTTGTTGTCATCAAACACTTTACTGAGAAAGTGAACCCACATGGTTGGGAGTTAAGAAATCTGAGAAAACCTAAGTTAGATCTACTAATATATTGCCTTCTAGCAGTTCTACGCAATGTCTCACCTCCAATTCAATTCAACAAACCCACATAGTGACTTTGCTAACTAAAATATATAGTGCTCAGTGATGGGGAAACATCACTACAAACAAAGCTAGTGGAGGTGATGGAATTCCAGTTGAGCTATTTCAAATCCTGAAAGATGATGCTGTGAAAGTGCTGCACACGATATGCCAGCAAATTTGGAAAACTCAGCAGTGGCCATAGGATTGGCAAAGGTCAGTTTTCATTCCAATCCCAAAGAAAGGCAATGCCAAAGAATACTCAAACTACCGCACAATTGCACTCATCTCACACGCTAGTAAAGTAATGCTCAAAATTCTCCAAGCCAGGCTTCAGCAATATGTGAACCGTAAACTTCCAGAGGTTCAAGCTGGTTTTAGAAAAGGCAGAGGAACCAGAGATCAAATTGCCAACATCCGCCGGATCATGGAAAAAGCAAGAGAGTTCCCCCCAAAATATCTATTTCTGCTTTATTGACTATGTCAAAGCCTTTGACTATGTGGATCACAAAAAAACTGTGAAAAATTCTGAAAGAGATGAGAATACCAGACCACCTGACCTGCCTCTTGAGAAACCTGTATGCAGGTCAGGAAGCAACAGTTAGAACTGGACATGGAACAAGAGACTTGTTCCAAATAGAAAAAGGAGTATGTCAAAGCTGTATTGTCACCCTGCTTATTTAACTTATATGCAGAGTACATCATGAGAAATGCTGGGCTAGAAGAAGCATAAGTTGGAATCAAGATTGCCTGGAGAAATATCAATAACCTCAGATATGCAGATGACACCACCCTTATGGCAGAAAGTGAAGAAGAACTAAAGAGCCTCTTGATGAAAGTGAAAGAGGACAGTGAAAAAGTCGGCTTAAAGCTCAACATTCAGAAAACGAAGATCATGGCATCTGGTCCCATCACTTCATGGCAAATAGATGGAGAAACAGTGGAAACAGTAGCTGACTTTATTTTCTTGGGCTCCAAAATCGCTGCAGATGGTGATTGCAGCCATGAAATTAAAAGATGCTTACTTCTTGGAAGGAAAGTTATGACCAACCTAGATAGCATATTAAAAAGCAGAGACATTACTTTGTCAACAAAGGTCCATCTAGTCAAGGCTATGGTTTTTCCAGTAGTCATGTATGGATGTGAGAGTTGGACTATAAAGAAAGCTGAGTGGTCAAGAATTGATGCTTTTGAACTGTGGTGTTGGAGAAGACTCTTGAGAGTCCCTTGGACTGCAAGGAGGTTCAACCAGTCCATCCTAAAGGAGGTCAGTCCTGGGTGTTCATTGGAAGGACTGATGTTGAAGCTGAAATTCTAGTACTTTGGCCACCTGATGTGAAGAGCTGACTCATTTGAAAAGACCCTGTTGCTAGGAAAGATTGAGGGCAGGAGGAGAAGGGGATGACAGAGGAAGAGATGGTTGGATGGCATCACCGACTCAATGGACATGAGTTTGGGTAAACTCTGGGAGTTGGTGATGGACAGGAAGGCCTGGTGTGCTGTGGTTCATGGGGTCGCAACAAGTCGGACATGACTGAATGACTGAACTGAACTGAACTTATGGGCGGGTTACAAGCTAGTGGGACAGTCTGTTCAGTTAGACTAAGTGGGATCTGGAACAAGGTGTACATGTAATTTTCAAAAGAAGGAAAAACTGAAAGGAAAAAAACAGCAGTCAGAATAGACCTTGACTGATTATGAGGATGCCTATTATTAGAAGATGAATGAAATGGCATTCCAACCTCAGAGACCAGTGTGAAGAAAGAAGTGAAAATTTGTGTGGTTGCTGGAATGGTAACATAACAGTTTGGGAGTCTGCAAGTATGGTCCTAGAAGGAAACAAAAAACAGGCAAAATTCACCAAGTAAAATTAAGATTGAGTTAATTCTATTTAACAAGACTCTTGAGAGTCCCTTGGACAGCAAGGAGAAACCAGTCAATCCTAAAAGAAATCAACTCTGACTATTTATTGGAAGAACTGATGTTCAAGCTGAAGCTCCAATACTGTGGCCACGTTATGCAAAGAGCCAATGTATTGGAAAAGATGCTGATGCTGGGAAAGACTGAAGGCAGGTGGAGAAAGGGATGACAGAGGATGAGATGGTTGGATAGTACCACCGATTCAATGGACATGAGTTTGAGCAAACTCTGGGAGACTGTGAAGGTCAGAGAAACCTGGTGTGCTGTATTCCATGGGGGCGCAAAGAGTTGGGCATGACTGAGTGACTGAACAACAACAGCCATAATTCATGAATTGGATAGGATCCAACCCAGCAAATAGAAAAGGGGATGGAAGCGGTGACTCAGTGGGTTACCTCATTACTGCTAACAAGGAAATTCCAGACTGACTGGGTTAACACTGTATTCTTGGTAGAAGGTGAAGTTTGCACTTATGTTAGGTATTAAGTATTGGTTTGCTAATATGGGGCTCAGCACAAGTGACTTAATTCAGGGCCTATAGTTTCTTTCAACAGGCTAAAAGTATAATTAAAGAGAGTCTAATGGGGATTTTGCAAGCCATTTGGAAGGGTTACATGAAATTATAGAACATGCCATGACAGAAATAGTAGGAAGTAATTAAAACAGGAAGAGGCAAGGGGGCAAAAAAACCTGATAGGAATTTTGGCCTTTGGAAGAGAAATAACCCCATTGCCAACACAGCCTAACAGAGACAGACAGTTCATGGAACAATGACCCTAGCCTCCAGTACTCTGATATTTCTTTGCTGGCCAAACCCATTTGGAAGCTCAGCTGGGGTCACCTGTATAGATCAGAATCCTGAGTCCTGTGTATGCCCAGCAGTGGGATTGCTGGGTCATAAGGCAGTTCCATTTCCAGTTTTTTAAGGAATCTCCACACTGTTCTCCATAGTGGCTATACTAGTTTGTATTCCCACCAACAGTGTAAGAGGGTTCCCTTTTCTCCACACCATCTCCAGCATTTGTTGCTTGTAGACTTTTGGATCCCAGCCATTCTCACTGGCGTGAAATGGTACCTCACTGTGGTTTTGATTTGCATTTCTCTGATAATGAGTGATGTTGAGCATCTTTTCATGTGTTTGTTACCCATCTGTATATCTTCTTTGGAGAAATGTCTGTTTAGTTCTTTGGCCAAGTTTTTTATTGGGTCATTTATTTTTCTGGAGTTGAGCTGTAGGAGTTGCTTGTATATTTTTGAGATGAGTTGTTTGTCAGTTGCTTCATTTGCTATTATTTTCTCCCATTCTGAAGGCTGTCTTTTCACCTTGCTTATAGTTTCCTTTGTTGTGCAGAAGCTTTTAAATTTAATTAGGTCCCATTTGTTTATTTTTGCTTTTATTTCCAATATTCTGGGAGGTGGGTCATAGAGGATCCTGCTGTGATGTATGTCGGAGAGTGTTTTGCCTATGTTCTCCTCTAGGCCACTGCTGGGCATACACACTGAGGAAACCAGAAAGAGACACATGTAACGTAATGTTCATCACAGCACTGTTTATAATAGCCAGGACATGGAAGCAACCTAGTTGTCCATCAGCAGATGAATGGATAAGAAAGCTGTGGGACATATACACAATGGAGTATTACTCAGCCATTAAAAAGAATACATTTGAATCAGTTCTAATGAGGTGGATGAAACTGGAGCCTATTATACAGAGTGAAGTAAGCCAGAAGGAAAAACACCAATACAGTATACTAACGCATATATATGGAATTTAGAAAGATGGTAACCATAACCTTGTATGTGAGACAGCAAAAGAGACACAGATGTATAGAACAGTCTTTTGGACTCTGTGGAAGAGGGAGAGGGTGGGATTATTTGGGAGAATGGCATTGAAACATGTATAATATCATATAAGAAACGAATCGCTAGTCCTGGTTTGATGCAAGATACAGGATGCTTGGGGCTGGTGCACTGGGATGACCCAGAGGGATGGTACAGGGAGGGAGGATGGAGGGGGCTTCAGGATGGGGAACATGTGTACACCCGTGGTGGATTCATGTTGATGTATGGCAAAACCAATACAATATTGTAAAGTAATTAACCTCCAATTAAAATAAATAAATTTTAAAAAGTAAATAAGTAAAATTCCTATTGAATTACAAAAAAAAAAAGAAAAAAAGAATCCTGGGTCCTGAAGTGGGATGAAATGATGGAGATGTGCAGGAATGAGAATGAATTGCAACACACATAAAGACAGGGGTAGAGTAAGAGATGAGCCTGAAAAGGTAGTTGGCAGCAAGAAAATGATAGGGAGCAACCTAACTATTATGAAAAGGAGGCATTCTAGATTTTAGTAATTCTGTAAAAGTACAAGACATATATTACACACAGTATTTCTGAAAAGCTCTCTTATATGACTATTATCTCAAATATTACCAGTTCGTAGCTCAACTGATAAAGAATCCACCTGCAATGCAGGAGACCCTGGTTTGATTCCTGGGTCAGGAAGATCCCCTGGAAAAGGGATAGGCTACCCACTCTAGTATTCACGGGCTTCCCTGGTGGCTCAGCTGGTAAAGAATCTGCCTGCAACGCGGGAGACCTGGGTTTGATCTCTGGGTTGGGAAGAGCCCCTGGAGGAGGGCATGGCAACCCACTCCAGTATTCTTGCCTGGAGAATCTCCATGGACAGAAGAGCCTAGTGGGCTACAATCCATGGGGTTGCAAAGAGTAGGACATGACTGAGAGACTAAACACAGCACAGCACACAATAAAAACAGACTCAAAAGTTAGATAATAACTCAAATTAATTTGGTGTTTATAAGAAAGCATTTCTTAGGTTTTTTAATACATTAATGTACACTGTGAATGTGAAAAAGCAAAATATAATAATGCAGTATTTCCAAAATATATTTAGCCATAAAAATTTTTAAATAAAACAGAGTTCAGTAGAGCCAACTGAAGAATTACAACTTGGTACAACCTCACTTTTTCTGTTTTATGATATATGTTATACTCAAGGTCCAGTACTTTGGCCACCTTATGCAAAGAGCTGACTGGAAAAGACCCTGATGCTGGGAAAGATTGAGGGCAGGAGAAGGGGGTGACAGAGAATGAGATGTTGGATGGCATCACCAAATGAACGAATATGAGTTTCAACAAACTCTGGAAGATAGTGAAGGACAGGAAAGCCTGGCATGCTACAGTCCAGGGGGTCAAAAGAGTCAGATACAACTTATCATCTGTGTTTTTAACAATCTGTATTTTTAGTTACTTGAGAATAGGCAGGTGTCTTCTAAAACTATGTTGATCCTAAGTGCTTTGCCTATCACTAAGGGGTTGGAGATGGTGAATAGAGAAGAGATCTCTATCTGAAAATGATTAAAGATTCACAGCAGAGAATTGAGACATGAAAGTAACCTGTAGTCTACATGGGAGAGTTATGGAAGAACAGAGGTCAATGAGGTGTGCACGTGTTAAGTCACTTCAGTCACGGTCAGGGAGGTACATTGGTACTTTTGAAAACTGTAAACTACAAGGAGGAGTAAATTTGGGAACTGAAGTTATATAGACCTTAAAATGGTATGGTAGCCACAGGGAGGAAATGTGGCCAGTTTGCAAAGCTGTAAGCAGTTCAATGGGACAAAGAACAGAAACATCCATGAGGAAGAATGAAATTCGTCCCCCCAAAAGGATGCTTGTTTTTTGGTCCCAGGCTCCTCCCACATGTCCATTTGTCTTTTATTCTAAATGTATATAAGTTGGGTGTTGTGTTTAGGATCCATTTCCTGAAAAACCATTTTAATTAGTGGAGATTCAGTAATCATGTTCCACTGATTGAAGGACGATGGAATAATTTAACAATGAATTACTCAGTGATTCAATGAAAAAAAAAATATGAAGTACGTACTGTTAACACAGAATCAAGTTGTCTAATCCCTTCCCCCATATTCTGCAAATGAAAAGAGTAAAATTGAGCCTGCTGAATGCCAGAAAAGTTTCCGAATAAATGAACCGGGAAGGCAGAGAGAAGAGACACTTTTTTGGAATATATATGGTTAGGACAGGGCTTATAAATCTCATCAGTCTATGCACCATGTGCAACGAACAGACACTGTACATACAGTCTGTCAATGTCTCTGTCCTCTCACCACTAAGCCTATTTCAGTCCCAGGTCAGGGATCCTTCTGTGGCCAATCAACAGCTTATCTGAAGGAGTCAGAGGGTTCTAGAACTGCCATTCCAAGGGCAAAGGGAGAGTGCATTTGGATTATAGCAAAGAGTAACTGTGAAGAAAGCTGAGCGCCGAAGAACTGATGCTTTTAAACTGTGGTGTTGGAGAAGACTCTTGAGAGTCCCTTGGACTGCAAGGAGATCCAACCAGTCCATTCTAAAGGAAATCAATCCTGAATATTCATTGGAAGGACTGATGCTGAAGCTGACACTCCAGTACTTTGGCCACCTCATGCAAAGAGTTGATTTATTGGAAAAGACTCTGATGCTGGGAGGGATTGAGGGCAGGAGGAGAAGGGGACGGCAGAGGATGAGATGGCTGGATGGCATCACTGACTCGATGGACGTGAGTCTGAGTGAACTCCGGGAGTTGGTGATGGACAGGGAGGCCTGGCGTGTTGCAATTCATGGGGCCGCAAAGAGTCGGACACGACTGAGCAACTGAACTGAACTGAACCTCGGGTTTGAAGGAGCTTTCTGTAATTTTCAGGGGGTAGGGGGAATGGGGAGGATATTGTATTGCCTGGAGCTTGCAAGTGTAAAAAATCATGCCATTTTTTAGAATTAGTTAGAACCTCACCTCTGGTGAACTGTGGATAAGAGTACTTTACACTGTTAATGTACAGGCGGTTTTTTTAGACACAGCATTGACCTTAAGACGACTGAAAATTTGGAGTAAAAGCCTTGATGCAGTTCATAAAATTGGATTCAAATGAAAAGTCTAATGTAGGGCTACTTGAAAATTACACAAAAAACCTGTCCATCCTTGAATTCATGGAAATTGAAGCAGGGGGCACACACTGGACTCAACAAGCACGAGGGATATTAGGGGGTAGAGGGTGAAAAAGAGAGTGTTTTGCTTTCATTATATTTGTTTTTCTCCTTACTAGAGGATAGAAAGTGGATGGTTTGATGTCTGATATAATGCAGGGTATTTCCTCAGTTCAGAGATGATCATTTGCTCCTCTTTCAAATACGAACATCTTAAAAATTCTGGGTGAAATCTTATATTTTCTATAAGCTATGAGAGGTCACAGAATTCTGGCAGTCATTGACTGGGCATGTACAGACTTGGGTAAAATTCCTTATGATGTAACTAGACCTCTTGACGTGTCAGTCAAGAAGCTATTTAAGGATCATGTGAAGATGGAGTATATTGTTGGCTTTCCAACAAATGGATATTGTCTAAAAACCTTGCACTATCCCTTTCTAATAATGTACCAGCACCAGAATTTAATGATTAGATATTAGCAACAAAGAAAAAATGTGGAAGACAATAATGGAGCATTGTTAATTAACACATTTAATGGCACAAAGAAGATATTGTAAAAAAAAAAAATGGATATTGATGAATCTGAGTCAAAGAGTGATTCCTCAAGACTGAAATAAAGCTGAAAAAAAGTGGACAAATTACACAATGAGCTAATTTTGCTATTGTTATTTGAAAGGTTTCAGGAAAAACTTGCTATCTAGAGAAGAAATGTGTCTAAAGTGTACAGTGTTTAATGCTTTTGATGAAAAAAAAACGGAAAATTCAGCTTTTTAAGGCTATTTCACTAGTAATTTTAATTGAATTGCTATTTCACTGTAGATTTGTTGAAAAACAATTTTGTGTTGAGTAATTTCCTCAATGAATAGGTCAGCCATCTATTCTTTGTTGCGTGTCTCTTAGGGTAGCTTGATCTGAATAATTAAGTCTTTGCATGATAGGAAAATAAAAACTTCTAAATCTATAGCTGACCCATGGGAACACTAATTTAAAATGTATTAACACATCCCAGCCTTAGTTAAGTGTTTACATGGATCTTAATTTCACTTTTCATTGATGACTGCATCATTACCCATATAAATTATTATATATCCATGGGGAAATTGCTACTCTTTTCCAGCCCTCAGTTTCCTCATCTGTACAATAAGCAGGGAAAGAGTTAACTGGGCAATTTTAAGTCATTTTATTCTTTGGATACTTATGCTTTCCTTGTATTAAAATCATTAACATTTTAGGCTGAGATAGGGTTATTGATAAGATCAGTGATTGACAGAGTGTGTTTATAGGTGCAGTGGAAAGGACATCAGAGAGCTTGATTTTTGTGAACTTGGTCAGTTCACCAATTCTGGGCCAAAGTTTCCTCATCATTAGGAGAAACTGTACAAAGGTTCATGAAGCTCTGAGCTACTATGTTTTTTTTTTTTAAACTTAAGTATAAGCACCCAAAGGGTGGTGGAAAATTGGGAGATAGACCCTCAGGAATTTTGTCTTATTCTAGCAGAAAACAATTCTCAAGTCAAATCTCAACTTATTTTTTAAGCAAACTTCAATTGTGAGATACACAGAAAGAGTGAAATTCCTTCCTGCAATTGGTATTCTCTGCTGTTCCTCAATAGCTGTCCTAATAGACCTCTCCTACTGTCTGCATCAGTGAATTCATCTATTAGTAAATATATATCAAGTGCCTATTTTATGCAAGGCATAGTTTTAGGAGTTGGCTTTCCTAGCCTAGAGAAACACAATCTGATCAATTTATTCAAAATAAGATCAGGGACTCCTAGGAATCCTTGCAGGTTACTCTCTATAGGGAAACAATTAGAAACACAGATGACCCTTCTGGTAGTCTGAACTCTGTTCCTTCCTGATTAACAATCTAATCAACAATATTAGTTTAGTACTTAGTGTAGAGTTATGTACAGGTGCAAGTATTTGTAAAGGTAATAATAAACTGGATCAGTTTTTGCCTCTTCAAGAGTGATCATATATTTGTGTTTTTCAGTTCTTGTGGGGCCATTTGGGGGCATTAAAGTGTTATTAAATTCCCAGGATATTTAAAGCCAACAAACAAAATGATTTTTTTTTAAATACAGCACCCAAACTTTCTATTGTTTTCAGATCAAAGAGATATTTAGAAACTTTCAACTGGTTGTCATTTTGGCACTTTTAATTTCTTTTCCAACCCTATAAATATTCTAAGTTATATAACCCCATAAATACTGATATTTCTACTTTTACTTTTGAGCTTAATCACTTAGTATTCATGTGGCACATAGGATTTGTAAATCAATTCATAATAATTAATTTGTTAAAGAAAAACGCAGATGGGTATTTTGGTATTCAAATTATACTGAACCCTGGTATTTCCTTTAAATATGTATAAATATATATACCTATAACTCCTAATATTTCCCAAATGTTTTCTAATTATGAAAACTGCAATTTTTTTTTCAAACTGACTTTCCACTTCTGTATTCCAAAACTATATCATTCTGGTATTCCAATTTTGGTGTATTTTGGCAAATAAAATATAATTTTGTTGTTGTTCACTCAGTCATGTCCATCTCTTTGTGACCCCATGGACTGCAGCATACCAGGCTTCTCTGTCCTTCACTATCTCCCAGAGCTTGCTCAAACTCATGTCTATTGAATTGATGATGCTATCCAACCATCTCATCCTCTGTCTCCCTCTTCTCCTCTTGCCTTCAATTTTTCCCAGCATCAGGGTTTTTTCCAATAAGTCCGTTCTTTGTATCAGGTGGCCAAAGTATTAGAGTTTCAGCTTCAGGATCAGTCCTTCCAATGACTATTCAGGACTGATTTCCTTTAGGATTGACTGGCTTGATCTTCTTGCTATCCAAGGGACTTTCAAGATGGTATGGGGAGGGAGGAGGGAGGAGGGTTCAGGATGGGGAACACATGTATGCCTGTGGCAGATTCATTTCGATATATGGCAGAACCAATACAATATTGTAAAGTTTAAAAATAAAATAAAATTTTAAAAAAAAGAGTCTTCTCCAGCACCACAGTTTGAAGGTATCAATTCTTCACTGCTCAGCCTTCTTTATGGCCCAACTCTCACATCCATACATGACTACTGGAAAAACCATAGTTTTGACTAGACTGACTTTTGTCAGCAAAATAATGTCTTTGCTTTTTAATATGCTGTCTAGGTTTGTCATAGCTTTTCTTCCAAGGAGCAAGTGTCTTTTAATTTCATGGCTGCAATCACTG
The DNA here is from genome assembly GCF_000754665.1 of Bison bison bison. NCBI lineage: Eukaryota > Metazoa > Chordata > Mammalia > Artiodactyla > Bovidae > Bison > Bison bison. Next base: position 25,107,954 of record NW_011495018.1, read on the forward strand.
TCTGTAGTGATCCTACTTTATAAATTTCTTACCATGATGGAGATTCGTCTAAAGGCTTTTTGATATAACCATCCACCAACGGTAGGCATTTAAGAAGGCTCTCGAACAAATAAAGAATAAGTGCATTATTTTTCCTAATGTTTTACTTCATTTTTACAACTTTATATTCCTATAGGTTCTCTTTCCACATCTCTTAACCAAGCATTCCTGATCAGTAACAATATTACATCTCCATCTGTATCTCCTCCTTCATCCTTTTCTTCTTCTTTAAATACAGATATCAGGGTAACTATTGTAAATCTCATAAAATTAAGTCAGTGACATTACAAATCTAATAATTAGAGAGCTTACTTAAAGCAAAAGAAGATAAATATCATTTTATATTTGTTGTGTAATGTGTATAATAGAACATGTACATACAAAAAATGCTTATTAAAAGACAAAAATAATTTAAAATAAAGCATGACCTAGTTATACAGATTATATATTTCAAAATAAAACTGGGAAATCTGATCCACCTCCTAAAAATGGTTTGAGAGAGAGAAAAAAGGGAACAAGAACATGAAATAATAACATTAAGAATAATAAAGAAAATATAACTATAGATTCATAAGCTGTTTGAAAAATTTTAAGTAGATATTGAATTACATTTTATAATCTAGAAAATCTAGAGGCTATATTGCAATAGAAGATAGAAACCTGAATGGATAAATATAGGGATGTCATAGAGATAGTTTCAGCACACTCCATCAAAAGAACTAGGCCCAGTTTGTTTTACCAGAGATTCGCAACACATAGCATTAAGGATGGTCTGGTTTTTGTATTATTTAAAATTATAGTAACTGAGTAAAATTCAGAAAGAATTTTAGTCAAAGATAAGCTTGGAAAAATCATATGAACACTAATATATGAGCCCCTTTTCAGAAAAATATCTTATAGAACCACATTTTGATTCACATATTACTTATATATGTACAAGTTAAAAGTAGGTTGAAAAGTGAAAGTGAAATCCCTTAATCGTGTCTGACTCTTTGCGATCCCATGGACTGTAGCCTACCAGGCTCCTCCGTCCATGGAATTTTCCAGGCAAGAGTACTGGCGTGGGTTGCCATTTCCTTCTCCAGGGGATCTTTCCAACCCAGGGATTGAACCCGGGTCTCCGGCACTGCAGGCAGACACTTTACCATCTGAGTCACCAATTCCATATTAGTTTTAGCTTTTTTTTACCTTAAACTCTTAAAAAATACACATAAATGCATACCTACAAAAAATGAAAGATTATAGAATGTATTCCTAGTTACCCAGTTTCAACTATTACATTAAGGTAAATAAGTGGCATAGAACTTGATAGAGGAAAGGCCTATTTTTCTGTTTTTTAGACATTAAGCTTAATAAAACCAATAATGAGTATGCCTGTTCACATACATTTTTTTTTTAATTACTAAGAAGTTCAAGGCTTGGTTTACTAGTTACAAATCATCAGAACTAATAATTTTTCAAAAATTCTGCTAATGAGCAATCTCACTCTCTTCAAACATCAATTTTAATCAGGTGGCATACAACAAGTCTGTAGATATGCCAAATTCACTTGAAAATAAATTAGCATTGTGGCACTTTGAAAGAAGGCTTTAAATGGCTATTTTATCTTTTATTGCTGGAATAGAAGTAGATAAAATCTTCATCACTTATTTATAACTTCATTTACTTTTACAAATTAATAGTTTGAGGCAAAGACTATATCTGTGCTTCTCATTTCTGGCTGCACTTCAGAACTATTCATAAAACAAAAAACAAAACTGATGTCCAAGTCCCAACTTTATGGATTCTGTTTAATCTAGAGTCAGGCCTAAGACTGTATAGGAAGTGCTGGGGGCTTCCTAATCACACAATGTATATACATGTAACTTTAAGACATCATTAACTGTCATGATTAAATTCTTCTGGGTGTGATATGCCCATATTAATCTGTTCTTTAATGGCCCAGTTCTTCACCTTTTTATATCCCTTGTTGCCTATACACCTTGTCAGTTTTCAATCTAACCTTGATGAGAATGCCATCTTAAGCACAAAAGCAAAGTAGGGCATTGGACTTGATAAAAGTTCTCAGTTGTAGGGTGCTGACCCACATAACCCACATAACATTATGCTTCAGTTCAGTTCAGCTGATGTGTATAATTTGAGAATGCTATCAAAACAGGGCACTATATGTAAGTATCTTCCAATGAGACTAAATCTACAGAATATTGGTATCCTTGGGTTTCAGTTTGTGAAACACAGTTAGAAATCAATGTAACATATAAATACATATGCAAATATTCTAGATAACTAATATATAACTGAATCCAACTATACTTTAAAGATGTGACATATTATGATTAATAAGGATTTTTTTACAAAGAAGGTAAATATCACTGGCTCATAGAAAAAGCAAAGGAATTCCAGAAAAACATCTACCTCAGTTTTATTCACTATGCTAAAGCCTTTGACTGTGTGGATCATAACTGTCAGTTCAGTTCAGTCGCTCAGTCAAGTCCGACTCCTTGCAACCCCATGGACTGCAGCACACCAGGCCTCCCTGTCCATCATCAACTCCCAGAGTTTACTCAAACTCGTGTCCATTGAGTTGGTGATGCCATCCAACCATCTCATCCTCTGTTGTCCCCTTCTCCTCCTGCATTCAATCTGTCCCAGCATCACGGTCTTTTCAAATGAGTCAGCTCTTTGCGTCAGATGGCCAAAGTATTGGAGTTTCAGCTTTAACATCAATCCTTCCAATGAATATTCAGGACTGATTTTCTTTAGGATGGACTGGTTGGATCTCCTTGCAGCCCAAGGGACTCTCAAGAGTCTTCTCCAACACTACAGTGTGGAATGCTCTTAAAGAGATGGGAATACAAGACCATCTTATTGTCTCCTGAGAAAATTGCATGCAAGTCAAGAAGCAACAGTTAGAACCCTGTATGAAACAACTGATTGGTTCCAGATTGAGAAAGGAGTACAACAGGGCTGTCTGTTGTCACCCTGTTTGTTTAACTTATAAGCTGAGCATGTTATGAGAAATGCTGGGCTGGATAAGTTACATGGTGGAATCAAGATAGGCGGGAGAAACATCAACAACCTAGAGTGGATGACGCCACTCTAATGGCAGAAAGAGAAGAGGAACTAAATAAACTCTTGTTAAGGGTGAAGGAGGAGAGTGAAAAAGCTGGAATAAAACTAAATACAATTTTAAAAACTAAGATCATGGAATCCAGCCCCATAACTTCATGGAAAACAGAAGGGGAAAAGGTAGAAGTAGTGACAGATTTCCTCTTCTTGGGCCCTAAAATCACTACAGATGGTGACTGCAACCATGAAATCAGAAGGTGATTGCTTCTTGGCAAGAAAGCTATGACAAACCTAGACAGTGTGTTGAAAAACAGACATTACTCTGCTGACAAAGTCCCTATAATCAAGGTGGTCTTCCCAGCGGTCACATACGGTTGTGAGCTGGACCATAAAAATGGCAGAGCACCAAACAATTGATGCCTTCAAACTGTGGTGCTGAAGAAGACTCCTGAGAATCCCTTGGACAGAAAAGAGGTCAAAACTGTCAATCTTAAAGGAAATCAACCCTGAATATTCATTGAAAGGACTGATGCTGAAGCTCCAGTATTTTGGTCACCTTGTGTAAATAGTTGACTCATTGAAAAAGTCCCTGTTGCTGGGAAAGATTGAAGGCAGAAGGAGAAGAGGGCATCAGAGGATGAGATGGATGGATGACATCACTGAGGCAATGGACATGAACTTGAAAAACTCTGGGAGATGGTGAGGGACAGGGAGGCCTAGTGTGCTGCAGTCCATGGGGTCTCAAAGAGTCTGACAGGATGACTGAACAACAACAGCAAATATACGCTATTGATAGCAAATCTATTAGTGCAATTTGTAGTATTAATGATTAAAAGAGAAAGAACATAAGACAACCCAAATAATGTTTAAAATATTTTGATGAGAGGGTGTGGAGAAAAGGGAACCCTTTTACACTGTTGGTGGGAATGCAAACTAGTACAGCCACTATGGAGAACAGTGTGGAGATTCCTTAAAAAACTGGAAATAGAACTGCCTTATGATCCAGCAATCCCACTGCTGGG
>NW_011495018.1:25112183-25137682 GCF_000754665.1 Bison bison bison
CGTGTACCCCAATGTTCATCGCAGCACTGTTTATAATAGCCAAGACATGGAAGCAACCTAGATGTCCATCAGCAGATGAATGGATAAGAAAGCTGTGGTACATATACACAATGGAGTATTACTCAGCCATTAAAAAGAATACATTTGAATCAGTTCTGATGAGGTGGATAAAACTGGAGCCTATTATACAGAGTGAAGTAAGCCAGAAGGAAAAACATAAATACAGTATACTAACGCATATATATGGAATTTAGAAAGATGGTAACAATAACCCGGTGTACGAGACAGCAAAAGAGACACTGATGTATTGAACAGTCTTATGGACTCTGTGGGAGAGGGAGAGGGTGGGAAGATTTGGGAGAATGGCAATGAAACATGTAAAATATCATGTAGGAAACGAGTTGCCAGTCCAGGTTCGATGCATGACGCTGGATGCTTGGGGCTGGTGTACTGGGACGGCCCAGAGGGATGGTATGGGGAGGGAGGAGGGAGGAGGGTTCGGGATGGGGAACACATGTATACCTGTGGCGGATTCATTTTGATATTTGGCAAAACTAATACAATTATGTAAAGTTTAAAAATAAAATAAAATTAGAGAAAAAATGTAAAAAAAAAAAAAAAAAGAAAAACAAAAAAAAATAAAATAAAATATTTTGATGAAATTCACCAATTTTTAGTAACTAGGAGCAGAAAAACACTATTAACTTAATAATGTCTTCCTTAAATCTAGAGCAAACATCATATTTACTGAAGAAAAATCACTGGATTTTTAAAATCAAGGACAAAATTTTTTTTGCCCAAAATTACTATCATTCAACAACAATAATCTTGTCAATGAAACAAAAGGATATGTGAGATAATATAATACTTTTAGAAAGTAGCAATATGTATATTCTATAAATAATATTAACTATTGCCCTAGAAAATCTAAGGGCTTCCCAGGTGGCTCAATGGTAGACTATGCCTGCCAATGCAGGAGACACAGGTTTGATCCCTAGGTCAGGAAGATCCCCTGGAGGAGGAAATGGCAATCCAAATCAATATTCTTGCCTGGAAAATTCCATGGACAGAGGAGCCTGGTGGGCTCCAGTCCATAAGGTCTCAAAGAGTTGGGCATGACTGAGCACACACACTCCTTCAGAAAACCTATGAGGATCATTGGAAAAATTCTGTGAGTAATGAAGAAGTTTATTTTGGTAAGCTATCCAGAGGCTTCCCTGGTAACTCAGCTGGTAATGAATCTGCCTGCAATTCAGGAGACCCTAGTTTGATTTCTGGGTCAGGAAAATCCTCTGGAGAAGGGATAGGCTACCCATGCAGTATTCTTGGGCCTGCCTGGTGGCTCAGTCAGTAAAGAATCCTCTTGCAATGTGGGAGACCTGGATTCGATTCCTAGTTTGGGAAGATTCCTTGGAGGCAGGCACAGCCACTCACTCCAGTATTATTTCCTAGAGAATCCCCATGGACCGAGGAGCCTTGCCAGCTGTAGTCCATGGGGTCAGAAAGAGTTGGACACAACTGAGCAACTAAGCACAGCACACTCAGATTTAAAAGTAACACATGAAAAATGAATAGCCTTTCCTTTATGCCAGTAATAACAAATCAAGGAGCATAATGGAAAAATGAGTTCTTATTCACAGTAAAATAAGACATATGCAATAACTAGACATCAGCCAAAGAAACATTCAAGGTGTTCAAAAGAAAACAATAAATTGTAATCCTGGTTTCCAGCTAAGAAAAAGGAATTGGAACTGTATTTACCCAATTGTCTTAGCCAAATAATGAAAACTGGAGTGGGGGGAAAAAAAACTAGACAAAGATTTTCAAGTATTGGAAAACAGGCAGCTTTTTTGGAAAACAGGACAGAGATCCCCAAGTGAGGAACAACAAATGAAGTAAGACATATAACTGCACCTCAGCTTACACCTAGAGAGGGTTTATAGGCTGAAGTGCAGGGAACAGGAATGTGGGCAGAGGCTGTTGGCCTCCCTGAGTTCAGTACTGATGTTGGGTTTCCAAGTAGGTCAGTAGAGTAAGACTAATCATAAGAAAGAGTACCAGGCAGGAGAGAGATGCAGAGAGAGAAAGAGAGAGAACAAATCATATTCTAAGATATACAGATGACCCACCTCCCACTTATAAGTCTTCAGATAAGTACTGATCGGAGCATGTATTTGAAGCAACTGCTCAAGGCTTGGGAAAGTACAATCAGTTAAAAGCTGGCAAAGAAATTTACAGTGCTCACAAAGGGAGAGGAATAACTGGTGTTCCAACCAGACATATCAAATTCTCATAACACAGTGGGCATTAGGTAGAATACTCAGAAGAATATTGCCTCATATGAAGATATAATAAGTTCAAGACTTATTATATCTTAATATAATCTCATATATATATAGGCTTAATACAATCTCATATATATGCTTAATATAATCTCATATATATATATGCTTAATATAATCCTCATATGAAGATATAATAAGTTCAAGACTATAGGTTGCTCTGTTGCCACTTTAAAAGCAAATCGCATAAGTCATTCTTCTAATAGCTTGACTATATTCCAGAATAAACCTCAAAATATTTGAATAAGTATATAAATAGCCAGATTCAACAATGTAAACTTCATAATACTATCTAGAAAAAAAATAACAGGAATGAAAAGAAGCAGGAGAATATAAGCCATAATGAGGAGAAAACTATATCACTCAAACTAAATAAGAAATAACACAGATGATAAAATTAATGGGGAAGTGCATTAAAATAGTTACATAACTATATACTGCATATAAAAAAAAAGTAAAAGACTATATGGTGATGGACAGGAAGGCCTGGGAGAAGGCAATGGCACCCCACTCCAGTACTCTTGCCTGGAAAATCCCATGGATGGAGGAGCTGGTAGGCTGCAATCCATGGGGTTGCTAAGAGTCGGATACAACTGAGTGACTTCACTTTCACTTTTCAGTTTCATGCATTGGAGAAGGAAATGGCAACCCACTCCAGTGTTCTTGCCTGGAGAATCCCAGGGACGGGGGAGCCTGGTGGGCTGCCATCTATGGGGTTGCACAGAGTCGGACATGACTGAAGCGACTTAGCAGCAGCAGGAAAGCCTGGCGAGCTATAGTACATGGGTCACAAAGAGTTGGACACAACTGAGCAACTGAACTGCACTGAAAGGACTATATGAATATATGAATATAAACAGAAAGAACAAGTTGAACTTCTACAGATGAAAATACATTTTGGAAACAACAAGTACATTGGAATAAGTGAAAAGCAAAGAAGAAAAAGACTGAAGAAGAAAAGATGAATTTGTACATAATAATAGGAATGATCCAAACTAAAACACACAGAATAAAAAGACACTTAAAAAGGTACAAGAGATCAACAAAGTGTGGCGCAATTTCAAGCATCCCAAACTATAAAATTGATATCCAAGAGGGAGTGAATAGGAAGGATTAGGAAAGAAAATTTAATTCCAAAAGTTTCCCAAAACTGATAGAAAATATAAACCCACAGAATCAAGAAGCTTAAGAAACTCTAAGCAAAAGAAAACTATACAAAGGAACATTATAATCTATTTTCTTTAAACCAGTAATGAAGAGAAAATCTTAATCTGATCCAGAAAAGAAAAGATACATATGTACTAAAGAAGGAAGATGCACGTGACATCAGACTTCTCAGTGGAAACAATGCCAACCAGAAGACAGTGAGAACAATTTAAAGTTCTGCTGGAAAAAGAAACTAAGAAACCCTCCAAACCTAGAATTCTAAGACTTCTATACTCAGATACGCAAACACTGAAAGAATTTAATAGATTTCACTACATGCGTGCTAAGTCACTTCAGTTGTGTCTGACTCTTTGTGACCCCATAGACTGTAGCCCTCCGGGCTCCTGCGTCCATGTAATTTTCCAGGCAAGAATACTGGAGTGGGTTGACCTTTCTTCCTCCAGGGGATCTTCTCAACCCAGGGATAGGAGCTGTGTCTCTTATGTTTCCTGCATTGCCGGGCGGGTGCTTTGCCACTAGTACCACAAGGAGATTTCACTACAAGAAATATTAAAGGAAATCCTTAAGGCAAAAGAAAAGAGATCTCAGATAGAAATCTGGATCCATATTAAGGAATAAAGATCACCAGAAATGGTAAATATGTAACTAAACATATCACTTTTCTCTTTATTTTTAAACATCGTTAAATGTCTAAAGCAAAAATAGTAACAATATACTGTTTCATAATAAATAAAATTGTAAATGAAACCTAGAGATCTGATCTCAGAGAAGATGACATAAACTAATTTTTCCCTGTCCTCTGCTCAGCCCCTTCCAGTGGCCCACTACAGCTACACCAGCAGAGCAACAAACAACTTGCCAGGAAAGAACAGCATTCCCTAAAATTCCTCCAAGTGGGAGTAGTAAAGAATCAGCCTGCAATGTGCGAGACTTGGGTTCAATCTCTGGGTCGGGAAGATCCCCTGGAGGAGGGCATGGCAACCCACTCCAGTATTCTTGCCTGGAGAATCCCCATGGACAGAGGAGCCTGGTGGGCTGCAGTCCATGGGAATCAGAGAGTCGGACATGACAGAGTTGACTAAGCACACATACCTGCATGGTAACAGCAGATACCTCCATCTCGCTTCCTTTCACACTGTGGCAGAAGGATGTCACATTGTGACATTTCCTGGCCCTCTATCTAAGAGCAGAGGATGACCTGAGCTCCCTGCCCCTAAAAGAAAAAAAGAGACCCAAGTCAGCACCTTCTGTCCCAGCAGTATAAATTTCATTAGCACTAGGCAGTCTGACCCAAGAAAGCAGCCACTGAAACATAGGTGAGGCATCTCCTACCCTTAGTTAGCCTGACCCAAGAAAGCAGCCTTTGAAACACAGGTGAGGCACCTCCTACCCCTCACCAGGCAGCACCGGGCACAGATAAGTGCACTTAGGCTCTACGGGCAGCATCAGCTGGGATCAAGCAGAAGCCCCAGAGGCAGCAGGAGAACAAAACAGACCATGATAACACAGGAAGGGTTCAACACCAAATTGTCATTGAAACTATAGAACACAAAAGTGAGATGTCATATCTGCTAAAACTAAACAGAATTTCTGCTTGCTGAAAGAGAAGATTTAAATAAGATTTAGAATATCCTAGCATAATATCTAACATGTTCAGGATTCTACCAAAATATAATCAAATCATAACCATAACCTAAATGAGAAAAGTATATTCTGACTGTAATGGAAGTAAATTAGAAATCAATAGCACACTACTTGGAAAATCCCTCAAATACAGAAACTAAATCAAATATGTCTGTATATCCATTGAGTCAAAAAGGAAATTAAAATAGACAATATTCTGAACTGAATGAAATTGAAAACACAATATTGAAATTTATGAGATGCAAGTATAATAGCAATTAGAGAAAATTTTATAACACTAATTGCCTATTGTATAAACTAGAACTGCAGAGCAATGAACTAATCTTCTATCTCAAGAAATTAGAAAAAAAAAGAACTAATCGCAAAGTAAACAACATAAAGATAAATTAGAAGGTAAGAGCAAGAATAAATTAAAACAAACAGAGACAAATAAAAGAAACCAAAAGCTATATCTTTGAGAAAAATCAATACAATAGATAATGTATAGCCAGACTTATGAGGAATGGAAAAAAAGCAATACAAATTACCAATATCAACATAAAGAAGAGGGGGGCTATTACTAAAGAGTCTTATGATGTAGAAAGGATAATAAAGCAATGTAATAAATAATCCAACATCTGTAAAATGGACGAGTTGCTTGCTAAGTCACTTTAGTCCTATCTGACTCTGCAACCCCATGGACTGTAGCCCTCCAGGCTCTTCTGTTCATGGGATTCTGATTCTCCAGGCAAGAATACTGGAGTGGGTTGTCATTTTCTCCTCCAGAGGACCTTCCCAACCCAGGGATCAAACCCATGTCCCCTGTGGCTCCTGCATTGCAGACAGACCCTTAACTGCTGAGCCACGAGGGAAGCCCTCAACTTAGATGAAATGGACAAGTTCACTGAAAGATATAAACTAGTGAAACTCAATCAAGTAGAAATAAATAGCCATATATCTATTAAATAAATTGAATTAGTAATTAAAAATCTTTCCACAATGAAAACACTGGCACAGATGGTGTCACTGGTGAATTACAACAAATATTTAAGGAGAAATAATGACAATCTAGATAAATTATTATCCAAATTAGATTTTAAAACATTTTCCGCTTCATTTAATGAGACCAGAATTATCCTGATACTACAGAGATATAACAAAACTTAATACCAGTGTCCCTCATGAATTCAGACTAGTAATTTTCTTTTGAAATCTAGCAAATCAATTCTAACAATATATGAAAATTTTACTACAATAAAAATTAAAAAATGAAAGTCAACTGATGAGAAACCTTAAAAACTATAGTACATCATGACTAAGCAAGATGTTATCCTAGAAAGGCAAGTTTGGTTTAATACACAATTCATCTTTATCACCAAAATAAAGAAATGACATATGATCATCTCCATAGATTCAGAAAAAAAAAAAAATTAGTAAAATCCAACATTCATTTCTGATTAAAAATTCTCAGAAAGCTAGGAATTAAAAGATCCTTTCTCAACTTGGCTTCCCTAGTGGCTCAGATGGTAAAGCATCTTCCTACAATATGGGAGACCCAGGTTTGATCCCTGGGTCGGGAAGATCCTCTGGCGAAGGAAATGGCAACCCACTCCAGTGCTCTTGCCTGGAGAATCCCATGGACAGAGGAGCTTGGTAGGTCATATTCCATGGGGTCACAAAGAATCGGACATGACTGAGCTACTTCACTTCCTTTCTTTCTTCTTTCTTTCTCAACTTGATAAAAGACATCTACAAAAAATTGTATATAGCTAACATTATAATGTTCAAAGACTGAATATTTTCCCCCATAATCAGGAACAAGGCATAATATTAGTGAAATAAGCCAGAAGGAAAAACACCAATACAGTATAATAACGCATATATATGGAATTTAGAAAGATGGTAACAATAACCCTGTGTACGAGACAGCAAAAGAGACAGTGATGTATAGAACAGTCTTATGGACTCTATGGGAGAAGGAGAGGGTGGGAAGATTTGGGAGAATGGCATTGAAACATGTAAAATATCATGTATGAAATGAGATGCCAGTCCAGGTTCGATGCACGATACTGGATGCTTGGGGCTAGTGCACTGGGACGACCCAGAGGGATGGTATGGGGAGGGAGGAGGGAGGAGGGTTCAGGATGGGGAACACATGTATACCTGTGGCGGATTCATTTTGATATTTGGCAAAACTAATACAATTATGTAAAGTTTAAAAATAAAATAAAATTTAAAAAAAAAAGAGTAATAGAGCTTCAGAGAAGGCTGAATTCTAAGACCTGCCAAGTCCCTGGTACCAATATCAGGACCCTAAAATCATTAGAAGATGAAGTTCAGAGGTTTTAACTCCAGGATTACCCTCAATCTGCAGGGTCTTCTGAAGTGGTTCTCTTTTTTTGTTTACAAAACAAAAAGTAAATGGATTATAATACCTTCTTAAAAGACAGTAGCTTCTCTTTTCCTTGAAGAATTAAGCTTCCCTGGTGGCTCAGACCATAAAGTGTCTGCCTGCAATGCGGGAGACCCAGGTTTGATTCCTGGGTCAGGAAGATCCCCTGGAGAAGGAAATGGCAATCCATTCCAGCACTCTTGCCTGGAAAATCCCATGGACGGAGGAGCCTGATAGGCTATAGTCCATGGGGTTGCAAAGAGTCAGACATGACTGAGCGACTTCACTTTTTCTTTTCCTTGAAGAATAAAGAGAGGCTTTATTTAGACCAAGTGCTTTATAAGCCATCACTGATGGTGAGTACATGCTCAGTCAGTTCAGTTAAGTCCGATTCTTTGCGACCCCATGGACTTTAGCCCGCCAGGCTCCTCTGTCTATGGAATTTTTCAGGCAAGAATACTGGAGTGAGTTGCCATTTCCTCCTCCAGGGGATCTTCCTGACTCGGGGAATGAACTTGTGTCTCCTGAGTTTCCTGCGCTGGCAGGATTCTTTACCAAAAACCCCTCACTGACAACAGAAGACAGCAAAATTCTCAGAGAAGTGACCATTCTACAGTATATGCAGTCTTTCTTGGGTATCCACAGGGCATTGGTTCTAGGACCCTAGTGAATACCAAAAGCCCCTTATATAAAATAGCACAGCATTTGCATATAACCTAACCACATCCTCTCCTCTATTTTAAATCACCTCTAGGTTATTTATAATACCTAATACGATGTAAATACTATGTAAATAGTTGTTAATACAATGTAAATGCTATGTAAATAGTTTCAAATGTGTGTCAAATCTAAGTATAGTTTTTTGAAACTTTCTAAATTTTGTTTTCCTAGTATTTTTGATCAGTGGTTGGTTGGATCAACAGATGCAGAACCCATGGATACAAAGAGCCAACTGTATACTACACCAGCTGATGATACTCTGTGAGAAAATTCAGAAGATGTATTATTTACCAAAGTAAAATGATTGTGTTAATGAGAGGAGCATCAGAATACTGAGAATCTCACTGATAGAAGAGCTGCTGGTATGATATTCTGTCACAGAACTGGGTACCCTAGTAGCAATAAAGCACGATAAAGTCCCCAAATAAGAGAGGCCAGGTAGGAGTGCCTCGGGTTTCCCTGGCACTCAGTGGTAAAGAACCTGCCTGTTGATGGAGGAGACAAGAGTTAGATCCCTAGGACAGAAAGAATCCTTGGAGTAGAAAAGTGGCAATCCACTCCAGTATTCTTGCCTGGGAAATCCCATGGACAGAGGAGCCTGGCATGCTACAGTCCATGAGGTAGCAAAAGAGTTGGACACGACTCAGTGACTAAGCAACAAAGCAGTGCCTTACCATCTAAATCAAGTGGTTACAATGACCTCAATATTCACCAAGATCAGTGGCACATATGCCCAACCTACAAGAGCTATGGAGATGGTTAGAGAATATGATCCACCTAGAGGCAACCTGGATGACCATTCAAGAAGGACACAGCTTAATTTATACAATCAAATGAAGTCACAATGGAAAACTTAAGGCTAAGGGTAGACATACCAAGTAAAAATGTATGGTGTTTTAACCACTATCCAGACCTGAGCCATTTTTCATACTTAGAACCCATAGCATTGAAGAAGAGGACGTTTTTTAAGGACTCTAAAGTAGTGCTACAAGTTAATGCAGTAATAATTTCTCAGATACCTCTTTGGTCACTTACTCAGATGAACATATACTAGACTAATATTCAGACACATGGATTCTTAGACACATGATCTGAATGGACATCAATACCCATGACCCCCAGTTAGAGTGGGATCATATGGGATGCAGGTAATGAAGTTCTGGCCAGGTCTGACTCACAATGGATCCACTGTGCCCACACACAAACTTGGTGATCATTTTCTTGGTCTTTAAATGTATTTTTGGAAATGAAATACTTGCAGTTGTCAGAATCCTAATATTGTACATAGTGCCAACAGTGTATATGCATCGATACCACAACTATAATAAGAAGACATTGTATAGCACAGGGAACTCTACTTAATGCACTGCGGTGACCTGAATGGAAAGGAGATCCAAAAGAGAGGGAATACAAGTGTATGTAGGGCTGATTCATTTCACTGTACAGTAGAAACTAACAGGACTTCCCAGCTGCCAATGCAAGAGACACCAGAGACACAAATTCTATCCCTGGGTTGGGAAGATCCCCTACAGTAGGAAACAGCAACCCACTCCAATATTCTTGCCTGGAAAATTCACGGACAGAGGAGCCTACACTGTACTGTAAAGCAACTATACTCCAATCAAAATTAATTTTTAAAAAAAGAATCTTAATAATGGTTTCTAGACAGGGTAAGAAGTATTATACTGGGTAGACTAAATGAATACTTTCGGTATGTAGCACCGCCCACCCACCCACCAAAAAAGACAATAATTCAAAAATGATAGTGTTACTCAACCAGTTTCGTTATGCTGGATCCAAAGCAAGAGAAAACGCGGAGGCTCTGAGGTTTGTAGCCAAGAAAATGTTTATCCACAGGCTGCCAAGTGTAGGAAGTGGAGAACAACCTCAAACCTGCCTCCCAGAAGGCAAGGGGCTTGGAAGAAGCAGGGCAGTCTGAAGCATGATGAGCACGGGGAAAGGTGATTGGGAACAGGTGCGGTAATCGTCTGCGCAGGCGTGACTAATCCACAGGCACACGCATATTCAAACGGTGCGCAGGCGTAACTAATCCACAGGCACACGCATATTCAAACGGTCACCCAGAGGACACTGGCGCATGCCCAGTTGAAGGGTCAGTGGTCCTAGTCAGTCTCAAGCGATTTAGCTTGAACCAGAGGTGGTTGACTCCAGGTTCCTAGAAAACAACTTGGCAAACATCTATTGTTTAGGTTACGTGCCCTCAGAAATGCAGATCTTAAAATAACCTTATTAGTAAAGGCAGGTGAAACACATTTGTCTAATCATTATGCACGGTTTCAATAGGTGAAATGCCACGTATTGTGCCACACTCAAAGACATAAAGAAGGAAGGAATTAGTCGCTGTCATATCTTCATTTAATTCACCACTATGGCTCTCAAAATGCAGTATGGGAAAGGATGTTACTGTAGAATTAATCAAGTCCAATGTGGTGATCATCCCCTCCTGCACCAAAGAAATACATACTGCTCAAAAGGTACAAGGCATGCTGCTTGGCCCTGACAGATACTGAGCTTTTGAACATGAGATATCAAATGATGGCAGGGCCACAGCTGTCCATCATGAAATGAATCCTTTCAGACCAACCAAGTCACAAGCTTAACTGGGCCAAGAAGCACTCTATTGTAATATGGAGATGGTGTACATTTCTAAGAAATCTACCAAAAGGAAAGTCCTAAAATTAATAAGGTCACAGGATATGAAATAAACATACAAAAATCATTTGCCTCTATATACTAACAATGAACATATGAACAAAATTTTGAACCAGTTTGTGAAACTGAAAACAACCAAAATGACCCTTAGTTCAGTTCAGTTGCTCAGTCTTGTCCAACTCTTTGCGACCCCATGAATCACAGCACAACAGGCCTCCCTGTCCATCACCAACTCCCAGAGTTCACCCAAACTCATGTACATCGAGTTGGTGATGCCATCCAGCCATCTCATCCTCTGTCGTCCCCTTCTCCTCCTACCTCCAATTCCTCCCAGCATCAGAGTCTTTTCCAATGAATCAACTCTTTGCATGAGGTAGCCAAAGTATTGGAGTTTCAGCTTTAGCATCAGTCCTTCCAATGAACACCCAGGACTGATCTCCTTTAGAATAGATTGGTTGGATCTCCTTGCCATCCAGGGGACTCTCAAGAGTCTTCTCCAACACCACAGTTCAAAAGAATCAATTCTTCAGCACTCAGCTGTCTTCACAGTCCAACTTTCACATCCATACATGACCACTGGAAAAACCATAGCCTTGACTAGATGGACATTTGTTGGCAAAGTTGTGTCTCTGCTTTTGAATATACTATCTAGGTTGATCATAACTTTCCTTCCAAGGAGTAAGTGTCTTTTAATTTCATGGCTGCAGGCACCATCTGCAGTGATTTTGGAGCCCCAAAAAATAAAGTCTGACACTGTTTCGCCATCTATTTCCCATGAAGTGACGGGACCGGATGCCATGATCTTCGTTTTCTGAATGTTGAGCTTTAAGCCAACTTTTTCACTCTGGTCTTTCACGTTCATCAAGAGGCTTTTTAGTTCCTCTTCACTTTCTGCCATAAGGGTGATGTCATCTGCATATCTGAGGTTATTGATATTTCTCCCAGCAATCTCAATTCCAGTTTGTGCTTCTTCCAGCCCAATGTTTCTCATGATGTATTCTGCATATAAGTTAAATAAGCAGGGTGACAATATACAGCCTTGATGTACTCCTTTTCGTATTTGGAACCAGTCTGTTGTTCCATGTCCAGTTCTAACTGTTGCTTCCTGACCTGCATATAGGATTCTCAAGAGGCAGGTCAGGTGGTCTGGTTTCCCATCTCTTTCAGAATTTTCCAGAGTTTATTGTAATCCACACAGTCAAAGGCTTTGGCATAGTCAATAAAGCAGAAATAGATGTTTTTCTGGAACTCTCTTGCTTTTTCCATGATCCAGCAGATGTTGGCAATTTGATCTCTGATTCCTCTGCCTTTTCTAAAACCAGCTTGAACATCAGGAAGTTCACGGTTCATGTACTGCTGAAGCCTGGCTTGGAGAATTTTGAGCATTACTTTACTAGCATGTGAGATGAGTGCAATTGTGCAGTCATTTGAGCATTCTTTGGCATTGCCTTTCTTTGGGATTGGAATGAAAACTGACCTTTTTCCAGTCCTGTGTCCACTGCTGAGTTTTCCAAATTTGCTGGCATATTGAATGTAGCACTTTCACAGCATCATCTTTTAGGATTTGAAATAGCTCAACTGGAATTCCATCACCTCCACTAGCTTTGTTCATAGTGATTCTTTCTAAGGCCCACTTGACTTCACATTCCAGGATGTCTGGCTCTAGGTGAGTGATCACACCATCGTGATTATCTTGGTCGTGAAGATCTTTTTTGTACAGTTCTGTGTATTCTTGCCACCTCTTCTTAATATCTTCTGCTTCTGTTAAGTCCATACCATTTGTGTCCTTTATTGAGCCCATCTTTGTATGAACTGTTCCCTTGGTATCTCTAATTTTCTTGAAGAGGTCTCTAGTCTTTCCATTCTGTTGTTTTCCTCTATTTCTTTGGGTTGATCCCTGAGGAAGGCTTTCTTATCTCTCCTTACTATTCTTTGGAATAATATGCTTATTATACAAGATAGATGCTTGTCTCTTTCCTTAGGTGAATGGTTAACCTGTGGTTCACATAGTATGTGACACCACATGATTAACATTAACATGCAATACTACTCAGCAATGAAAAAGAATGGACACTTCACACGTGCAGCAACTTTTATGGATTTAAAGGCACTGTTGAGTGAAAAAAGCCTATCTCAAAGGTCATGTACTCTATGATTCCATTTACTTAACATTCTCAAAATGACAAAATTATAGATGTGGCAATAAGATCAGTGGTTGCCAAGCGTTAGGGCAACCAAACCATAAAACCTGATTATAAAGGAGCAGAGGGAGGGAGGTCATTGTGATTGTGGAAGAGTTATATATCTTGATTGCAGTGGTGGTTACACAAATGCACATGTGATAAAATGACACTTGTTATACCAATGTCAGTTTCATGGTTTAGATACTGTGCTATAATTAGGTAAGATGTAACCATGGGGGAAAACCGGGTGAAGACTTGGGGCTTCTACTTTTGTAACTTCTTCTGAAACTATAATTCTTTCAAATAAACATAAAAAAAATACCTCAAACAATGCTGGGTTTTTCCTCTAAAATTGTAATTGAAACTGTTTGGGAACAAGTACAGTCGTTAGTTTAATTGTAAAACAGTTTATGTGAATAAAATGTTTGTCTTGAATAGTGGAATAATAGATAAAGGGAGAGGGATTTTCACCTACCAAAGGCCCAAGGGAATCAACAAGGAGAGTAGATTCAGATTCACAAAACCATGTTCAGTCTGGGTCATAACTAACGATGAGTGTTGACCAAACCAGTAGGGAGAGTTGATCACAGTTTGAGCTGTCTTAAGAGCTTGCCCTTGCTACCTCAAGTTCATTCGTCTGTGCTCATGCTCAGTCATGTCCGACTTTTGGTGATCCTATGGACTGTAGCCCACCATGCTCCTCTGTCCATGGAATTTTCCAGGCAAGAATACTGGAATAGGCTGCCATTACATACTCCAGGGGATCTTCCTAAGCCAGGGATTAAACCCACTTCTCTTGTATCTCCCGCATTGGCAGGTGGATTCTTTATCACTGTGCCACAAGGAAGTCAGATGCATGTATGTGAGCGTGTATGTGTTCAATGCATGTTTTTGGTGACCTCATATTCCAACAGTTAGAACAAGGCATAGACCAACAGACTGGTTCAAAACTGGCAAAGGAGTTCGTCAAAGTTATATACGGTCACCTTGCTTATTTAACTTTTATGCAGAGTACATCATGGGAAATGCCAGTTAGGATACAGCACAAGCTGGAATCAAGATTGCTTTGAGAAATAAAAATAACCTTTAATATACAGCTGACTGGAGAAGGAAATGGCAATCCACTCCAGTATTCTTGCCTGGAGAATCCCAGGGACAGAGGAGCCTGGTGGGCTGCTGTCTATGGGGTCACACAGAGTCAGACACGACTGAAGTAACTTAGCAGCAGTAGCAGTAGCATGCAGCTGACACCACCCTAATGACAGAAAGTGAAGAGGAACTAAAGAGTCTCTCGATGAAGGTGAAAGAGAAGAGTGAAGAAGCAGGTTGGAAACTCAACATTCAAAAAACTAAGATCATGGCATCATCTGATCACTTCATGGCAAATAAATGGGAAAAAAATGGAAACAGTGATAAACTTTATTTTCTTGGGTTCCAGAATCCCTGCAGACAATGGCTACAGCCATGAAATGAAGCCACTTGCTCCTTGGAAGTAAATCTATGACAAACTAGTCAGTGTATTGAAAAGCAGAGACATCACTTTGCTGACAAAAGTCTGTGCGGTCAAAACTATGATTTTTCCAGTATTCATATACAGATGTGAGTGTGTGTGTGTGTGTATGTGTTAGTCACTTCAGTCATGTCTGACTCTTTGAGACACTATGGACTGTAGCCCACCAGGCTCCTCCGCCCATGGGATTCTCCAGTCAAGAATACTGGAGTGGGTTGCCATGTCCTCCTCCAGGGGATCTTCCAGACCAAGGGATCAAACCCATGTCTCTTGTCTCCTGCATTGGCAGGCATGTTCTTTACCACTAGCACCACCTAGAATAACCCACAGATGTGAGAGCTTGACCATAAAGAAGGATGAGGGCCAAAGAATTAGTGTTTTCTAATTGTGGTGCTGGAGAAGACTCTTGAGAGTCTCTTGAACAGCAAGGAGGTCAAAGCAGTCAGTCTTAAAGGAAATCAACCCTGAATACTTCAGACTGATTCTGATGCTGAAGCCCCAACACTTTGGCCACTTGATGTGAAGAGCCAGCTCATTGGAAAAGACCCTGACACTGAGAAAGATTGAAGGCAGGAGGAGAAGGAAGTGACAGAGGATGAGATGGTTGGATGGCATCATCGATTCAATGGATGAATGTTTAAGAATGAATGTTCTTGAGATGGGTAGTTCAGGTTAAAATTTACACTCTTTCAGTGACCAGCCCTGTGACTTAGGATAACTACTTTAACATCTTTGTGACCTAGTATAAAGAAATCGTAATGGATTCCTTTTTTTTTTTTTTTTCAATATATAGTGGTATGAGTTTATTGAAGTAGCAATATCAAAAAAAATTTAACATATTTGCCACATAGCAAGTTCCCTATAAATGCTAGCTGTTTCAACTATTTCTCACAATCAGAATTTACAATGATTCTCTTTTTCCTTTTCTCACAAATGAAATAGGGGTTTTGTGTGGGTTTTTCTTTGCCATTTCATTCCATATGCCACTAGTTGAATTTTGTTTGATTAATTAATTCCTTCTGGCTGTTAAAAGCATGTGTATGTGCTAAGTTGCATCAGTTGTTTCTGGCTCTTTGCAACTCTATGTACTGTAGCCCACAAGGCTCCTCTGTCCACGGGATTCTCCAGGCAAGAATACTGGCATGGGTTGCCATGCCCTTCTCCAGGGGATCTTCCTGACCCAGGGATCAAACCCATGTCTCATGTCTCCTGCATTAGCAGGCGGTTTCTTTACCACTAGTGCCACCTGGGAATCCCTGTTCTAAGCAGAACTACATGAGTTTTTTCCAAGAAGACAGCATAGTATAGAGCTACAAAGAGAAAGGGAGTGAGGATTCCAGCTCTGGGAGACCGACCCAGACATTTTACTTGTCTGAGTCTCATCTTATCTGTGAAAAGGTGCTTGGGGTACTGCTTTTCCTAAAGTCTATGGAGACTAAACCTCAGATAAGGTAATGGAAGTAACATTGTTTAAGAATAAATACAACTTATGAAACTTACTGAGGAAGATCAAAATCCAGCTCTTTCACTTATGACTGTATGTCTCTATTAGGTCAATAAGCAAAGTAAAGTGATGCATCACTGACTGTTTCAAGGTGGTTGACCAGTTTCCTTGGTAGATTAGTTCTCTGGCCTAGGACATTCTTCTGTTCATTGGCAAAGCAAAACAAACAAACCTATAATCACCTTGTTTAAGGCTTGTGTATGATAATGATGCTGAATCATCTTAGCTGAATGAGTTATGAGTTTAATCAGTCTCTGAAATGAATCATCGATTAGCTCTTCCATCTCCTTTTCCTGGCTATGTATTTAATAACAGGAGCTGCTCACTTGTTTGTGGTTGAATAAAAGTAGACCATTTACTTAGAACCTATAATATGCCAGATGCTTATGTTAGTTGCTCTGTCATATTCATCTCTTTGTGATCACATGGACTGTATAGCTAACCAGGCTCTCCTGTCCGTGGAATTCTCTGGGCAAGAATACTGAACTGGGTACCCATTCCCTCTTTCAGGGGATCTCCCTGGCCCAGGGATCAACCCTGGGTCTCTTGCACTGAAGGTCAATTCTTTACCATCTGAGCCACTAGAAGTACATATGAAAGTGAAAGTGAAAGTGAAGTCGCTCAGTCGTGTCGGACTCTTTGCGACCCCATGGGCAGTAGCCTGCACCAGGCTCCTCCATCCATGGGATTTTCTAGGCAAGAGTACTGGGGTGGGTTGCCATTTCCTTCTCCAGGGAATCTTCCCCACCCAGGGATCGAACCCAGGTCTCCCACATTGTAGACAGACGCTTTACCATCTGAGCCACCAGGGAAGTCCATATATATGACCTCTAATTCCACTCTTGAAGGCTCCACCCTTATGATCTAATTATCTCATAAACACCCCACCTCCAGAAATATCACACTGGGTTTCAACACGAATTTGGGGTGGGTGAGCACCTATATTCAATCATAAATATAGACATCTCTGTACTCAGTTTAGTCATAAAAAATTTTGCTAGTGTATGTATCTGAAAGGAGGAACATCACTTATAGATTAATTGATATGCATTGTCCTGCTTCATGCTTGGAACTTTTCTTCTGCCTCTTGGCCTGGTGTTCTGTGTATCTGGCAGGGGTTCAGTTTCCTAATGGACTGACTCTCTATGACATTACACAGCATTGAATGCAAGCTTTTACCAAAAGGAAAATAAAGATGGGGGAGAAAGGGAATCAGTCTCATTAAACAGATGATAATTGCAATTATTCACCAAGAATTATGAATCACAAATGAGGACTGCAGAGTCAATTGGGAAACAATTTGGCTATAAATACCCATATTAAGCAGCCTAATGAAATCCGCTTTGCTTTAGAAACTTCCACTCTTGTTTTCATCAAGTGCTTTGTCGAAGTGCAAATCTTGATAAATTATTCCTGTCTCCAGCAATGTAGAAAAAAGAAACAATGTTCTACAATAAGCGTGTTGTGGTTGCAAGATCTTCTGATGGTAATAATATCACCTACAATTGAATTGCACAGAGTTTTCAGGTTTCCCACTCAAAATCAGTATTTCATGTGGTGTTCATGATACTTCACAATATCAGGCAAGAGAAATATTCCATTACAAATTTACAGCTAAGGAGAATGTAGTATAGAAAGCTATGATGACTACCCCAAGGTCACACAGTCAGTTGCTAGCATGGAATCTGGATCTGATGAGAATTCTTGTCCCTAAATCATATCTCTTCCACTATCAGTTTCAATGCTTTTAGTTTCATATAACTGAAACTTGAATTCAAATGGACTTAAATAATAACAGAATGCATTGGTTTATGTAGATCACAAGTTCAACTGTAGATAGATGGGTATGATGGTTGGTTGGTTGGTTGGTTGGTTTAATCTAGTAGTTTGGAAATATCACCTAATTTTTTCCTATCTTTTCACTTTCTTTTTGTAATTTATTTTTTTTTGGGGGGGGGTTTGTTTAAGAATTTTTCACACTATATCACAGCATAATTATTAACAACTTCTGGGAGAGAAAGATAACCACAGGAGGAAAGGAAAGGAACTACAACATAAAGAGAACGTTGCAAACACAAGCCCTTGGCTTAGTTCTAACGGGCCAATGAAATTTAAATGTACTTTTCTTACCCAAGGACTGTGAGTAAGACACTACCATGTACTGATTAATTTCAACTAGTGTTGATGCCCATTTATCCTTACCAATCACTAGGGCAACCCAGTGTTCTTGCGTGGAGAGTCCTAGGGATGGGGGAGCCTGGTGGGCTGCCATCTATGGGGTCACACAGAGTCGGACGTGACTGAAGCCACTTAGCAGTAGCCGCAGCAGGGCAAATAAATTATTGTTGACTGCATTAGTGCAATGAGTCCAGTTCTGACGTCAGCACAGAGTAAATCTTACCAAACACAAACAAGAGGTGCTAGGGACAGGAGTCATTTCACAAAGGAAAATCTGAGTGTTGTTGAAAATGGAGGTGAATGAAAATGTGACCTGGAAAGGTCACAAGTGAATGTCTGTTCTACCTCCACATGAGCCATTCATTGAACAAAAATAGAGTAGAGCCTAAAGGCTGCTATACATAGATCTAGAACATAGGAGATACAGTCCACAGTTGAGGATTAAGAGGGTTGTAAATGTACATTAGTTCTCTATAAACTCGAGATTTTAAATGGGAGAGAGAATGGGAACCAGACAAGAAGTAGTTTGAAATAAACTGATGAGGCTAGTGATCTCATCTTTGGTGACCTTTCATGCTCTGCCTACACCCACTTTCTCATTATTTTGCTCTATTTCTGTTTCTCAGTTTTCTCCTAACATCAGGTAGAACTGGTAGTTAAAATGCTCACTGACAGTTGATTCAGTCTAAATACATCTGGCTGCAATCCTAGCTGTATGATCTTATAAAAAGTATTTGACTTCTCTGGGCTTCAATTTTCCCTTCTATACAATTAATGGTTTTATAAAATAGTAATAAAATACTTCATAACATCTAAGTTCCCTTCCGGTTTTAATATTCCAGTAATTCCCCTGCTCTTGAGATGGATTCATTTAGCTTGAACATTATATTTAACTCTGCATATATAAGGGAGAAATGGAAGAAGATTTGGGTAAGAAATTTCTATTTCTCATTTTATCATACATTAGAATGTCTTGCTTCACTCAGTGGAAATGAAAAGATTCCTTGTGCTTTAAAAGTGACCCTGTCTTCCTCCTTCCAGCTGGTAGCATGCAAAAGACTGTACACAAATAAATCTCCACTTTCTTATCCACTGTTTAGTTTTTGCCATAACATTGGGCTTCTCCGGCGGTACAATGGTAAAGAATCTGCATGCCAATGCAGGACACAAGACACAGCGGTTTGATCTCTGGGTCGGGAAGATTCCCTGGAGTAGGAAATGGCAACTCACTCCAGTATTCTTGCCTGGAAAATTCCATGGACAGAGGGGCCTGGTAGGCTACAGTCAGTGGGGTCACAAAGAGTCTGACAAGACTGGGCACACAGCTTGCACATGCATTGGTAGCCTAACCTAATCAACGACTGCTGTTTTCATTGAAAAATGTTTCAGGAATTATATCTGATACTTACTTTCAAAAATTGCTGGATCAACAATTTAATTACCAGCTTCACCTTTGTATCTAAGCTTTTGCTGCTACTGACAATCCTTCAATAATTAGGATTTATATTTTTGTTCATCTTATTTTAGGAATAGATTCCTAAAAGTGGCATCAACAGGTGGAAGAAGAAATAAATATGCTATTTTGCTAGATATTGCCAAATTTCTGACCGTAAGTATTATACCATTTTGCATCATCATCAGCATAACCTCAAAAACGGTATTCTGGCAAAGTTTAGAATTCTAGCCGATACATGAAAAATTGCATCAGACTGAAGTTTAATTTGCATCTTCTCTGTGAGGTTGAGTATGGTTTCTTGTGATTAAGAGTTATTTTCAGTTTGCTTTTTTCCCATAAACTCTGTTTATTTCCTTAGCTCATCATCCTACAGGGTAAACTATCTTTTATCTTTTTAGAAGTTCTTTAAATATTAGTAACTCTTACCTATGACAAAAGTTGCCAATGTTTTCCCCCCCTTCACCTACTACATCATCTGTGTTTTTGCTTTGGTTACTGTGAATTTTTATGGGACACTTTGTTTTATTATGATGAAATCAATTCGGATTTATTTAGAAGCTATTTTCGCAAAGAGTCCGACAGACTGAGCGACTGATCTGATCTTAGATAAGGTGCTGAGGAAATGCGTCTCTGGGGAGGTAACATTAGGTCTGACAGACCTGAAGATACATATGATGACCAACCACCCTGGACTAAGAAACATTTCTAGGGAGGGCGATATTGAGGGCTAAAACTGGTACAGTCCAAGCCATACTAGGATGAGTTGGCCACTCTATGTAAACTTTAAGCTGCGCTGATCATCTGAGGAAGCCAGCAAAGAGGGTTTGGGGAAGAGTAAACTTTGAGGACAAAATGCTAAAGCAGAAAAGAACCAAACATTTCCTAAGAAGTGCCATGAGAGCACTGCAGAATGAACACAGGAAAAGGAAAGGACACAAATTAGATGTCTGGCTGGAAGGGCCAGATCACTCAAGATAATTGCACCATGGGTGCATTTATTCTAAAAGCGTCTGGATGTTATTAAAAGCTTTAGTACAAGAGTGGCATGATCTCCTCTTGCCGTTTAGAACTTGTTTATTGCTCACTAACTGAGTGTTGACTTTTGGTTCAGTTTTGACTTTTTGAACTCCAGTCTCTTTGTATGACAGCTTTATTCTACCATACTGAATTTCGTCCTTACTTCAACATACAGGATATCTATTGCCAGGGCCCACACAGTGATGAAAAATCCTTGTTGGATGAACAAGTGACAGAAGGATTGAAAAATGGTCCATGTTCCCCTTACATCAATCCTGTAAAGGACCTTCTTCAGGGAAACAGCTGATGGGAAAGCTTTTAAAGGCCAGAAAAACCCTCCAACGTAATACATAGCCTTCAAATTTAAAGCACCTTCGTTTTTCTGTGTCTTTTCTTAAGGTTCAAGTGGAAGTATTTATATTTACAGGTTTACCTGATACTGAGCATTTTCAATTTTATTGAGCATTTTGAAATTTGAGTATAAAAATAAAATGGTTTAATTATCCTTTTCTAATTCCCTGTGTTCAACCATATTCTGTCAAACAATTTCTGGCCCCTTAAACACTCATCCTGGATAGATTTAAAACTCTTGTCTCAAATGCATTTCAAATATCAACTCCTCCTTCCCTTTCAATGGGCCTCATTGTAGAGGACTTGGAGTGTGAATGGAACCTGTGGTTTGATTTTGAACGAAGATTCCGATATTTTAGGGATGGAGGATACAGAGCTGGTTCTGGAATCCCTCCTCTCTCCTCCTACCTCTGTGTTTAGCCCCTCCTTGCAGGGGCAGGGGATGGGGAAGAGTAGAAAAGAAGGAAGGGTATAAGTGGCAAGAACGTATCCACAATCTTACCATGATTCAGCTAACTCCATTTGTTGCTGGCATATCCACCAACATAGTGATTTTTGCAAATATGTGAGTGGTTTTTTGAGGCCGATGTTCTTTCACTCTGGCTCCTCCAATACTGAGGGCACAGAGAGGAACAGCTGTATCTTTTGTCAGCTCTGAAATTTCCACATATCCATTCCTTTTTGTAGGTGGGTTCCCTCCAACCTTGGAGACCAAGTAGACCACCTCACATGGTCTTGACTCATAAGCCTTGACTCTATTCAAGACTTATTTCAACTCACTTGAAGGCACAAGGTGCTGCTCATATATCAACCCAAACCTTATAAGTACAGGGCCCTGGCACTCCCCCTGGCATTCATTTCCACCCCTATCCTCTTGCTGACATCACCCAGGTTTTCCTTCAGGGAACAGTTCCTCTCACATCATTGTGTAGCATCTAGGTGCTTTGGGTTTGGGCAGGATTTGCTCAATCTCTGCCATAGAACTGGACTGTGACTGGTTTAGGGTAATTAACCTTTAACTTTTCCCCATGAGAATTAGGCTGGGTATGAGTCCGTATCCCCTTCATGCTAAGCACACTATTCAGGATTCCAACTTGTTCTGTTGCTCTGGGCGATTAAGCTTTCAAGCATCTCCAGGGAAAATGCAGTCCCTTGTCTCTTTGGGAATTCTCCCCAACTCTAGGGAACAAGTGTCAGGCTCTACCAAAAACTTAAAACTCTTTCCTCTCCTTCCCAGTGCCTGAGAATTCCATAATTGAACACCCTACCAGGGTGGGAGTAAGACCTGAGCGTGCTCTCATGTAGCCATTCCAAGCTCCACTCATTTCATTTTGGATGAAGATAAAAACCTCCATCCTCCATGGAGAAGAAAAGTATTTTAGATGCTCTTTCCTTTCCCCAGTCGGGAGCTAAACAGTGGTGGGAAGGAACAAGGGTACAAAGAGATGGAGTGACAGAAGGCACTTACACAGATGCTGCTCATATGGCTCCTTTCGATGAACTAGAGAAAGGATTTCCACCCTGAGAGGATGAGCCTGTGTGCGCTCAACAAGGTGAGCAGGATGCAGGTTGGATTTCAGTCCTCACTACTCTCTTGGCTGTGCACATTCAAACAATAAACAACCCACGCTAAACAACTCTGGGCTATGGTCCTGACACTGCAGTGATAATTGGGGAGAGCAGGATTGGTTTGGCTACAACTTAATAAATACTGAAGACTGAGTCTAGTCTCAACTTGTATTTGCTCTGTGCCCGCTGTGTCATGAAAATGAGAGGTCAAAGAAAATGACAATCAAACTTCTTTCTGAATAAATATAATTAAACACTATTGGATAGTATGCTCAGTGACTTAGACTGCTGCTTGGAAAAATTGTTTTAAAATCATATCCAAGGGCAATTTGGAAAAAAAGCTCTCGCTCATAATGATTGAGAGGAACTAGTCACTTAAAAAAACTAAACTACAATTTAAGCCCCATATCTTTACCTAACATATTCAAAATAGCAGGAACATGTTTCAGTTAAGACAACCAAACTCTGGAACCAAATATGAAATGAGTTGACAAAATCATGAAAAAAAGTTAGCTTGCCTTCAGCCTAATGAGAATTGTAATGTGACAAATTACCTTAATTTATTTTCTCTTTGGTTTGTTCGTTTAAGTTTTATTTTTCCTTTTTCTTTTTAAAAAGTGCAAATGAAAAGCTACTTAGATTCCTTACCCCAGAACACTCTCATCTTTGGATTCCTCCATTTTTAACCTGCTTATTTCTTTTTCCCATGTACTGCCATCCTGAATAGTATTTTTCTCCAAGCTACAGACAATTATTTTAATGTTTTTCAAATATATTGTAAATTTGTATGTAACTTTGTAAAATGCATGGGCTTCCCTTGTGGCTCAGCTGGTAAAGCATCCGCTTGCAATGAGGGAGACCCGGTTTCGATCCCTGGGTTGGGAAGTTCCCCTGGAGAAAGGAAAGGTTACCCACTCCAGTATTCTGGCCTGGAGAATTCCATGGGCTATCGTCCATGGGGTCTCAAAGAGTCAGACAAGATTGAGTCACTTTCACTTAGAAGATATTTTAAAATTTTAATTTACTTTAAAATATTTTATCCTTATATCTATATGCTTAACTTCTATATTTCTCATATGAATTTTTAATGATTATATCATATAATAGAATTATTTCTATTTATCAGTTTTTCATACTCAGCCCTGTTTTTAACATAATTCATTTTTATTGTGTATGTATGATTTTTCTTCTACTTGCCATAAAATATTCCAAAATTTGCATTCACATTATAATTGTCCTTTCTTTAAATAATAGATTGCCTCCAACTCTAAATATACTGACCCATAGTTCCATATGAACCTGTGTAAAGCATAGATGGTCGTGTCACAGATTATCTGTGTATGTAATTTAGTGAAGTAACTGCCATGATGCTCTCACACTGTTCCATACTCCCCCCCAATGAGTGTGTGCTGTCTACTTTCACCAACAAATACCACCTTTACAACTGGCTTGCCTTGTCCATTTCCAGCAGACATGCAGTTGAATCTACTTAATGCAAATGGTCTGACAGAGGCTCAGATATCAATGAGAAGCAATCGGGGTAGAGTTAGCTGTATGATGTGTGAATGCAGAGAGGATATTATAATTATTAATGAGGTTGGTGGAAATCAGATAAGCTAAGTAGATTGTTAATTAACACTTTGAAGAGGGTCTCATTCTCATTCTCATTTTTCCACATTAGAAATAAGTTCATTGCAACTGTCTCAAATGATTATGGACAAACCACTTTACAATGACATTAAAGAGGAAAATAGAATTGGAAAAATAGTAGTTTGGTCTACACACATGTGTATTTACACAGTGCATTTCATTTTTCATTATTGTGGTAAGGAAACAAGTAGCATGAGATCTACCCTCTTAAACAATTGTGAAGTGTACGGTTTAGTACTATGGGATTTCTCAGGTGGCTCGGTGGTAAACAATCCTCCTGCCAACGCAGGAGATGCGGGTTCAATCTCTTGTCAAGAAGATCCCCTAAAGAAGGAAATGGCAACCCACTCCAATATTCTTGCCCGGGGAATCTCATGGACAGAGGAGCCTGGTAGGTTACAGTCCATGGGGCTGCAAAAGAGTTGGACACGACTTAGCAGCTAAACAACAATAGTACTGTTAGCGATAAATGCAGTGTGTAGAGTAGATCTCTAGAACTTTTCATTTGCGTGATGGAAACTATATATCCATTAATAACAATTCCTGTTTCCCCCTCCTCCGATCCTGGCAATTACCCATTCCATTTTCTGCCCTTTTCTTATTACCCTTTAAAACTATTTTCTGATTATCACAATTATACATGCTTATTATAGGTATCGGGAAACTGTAGACAAGTACTGCAATGTCAAAAATAAAATCGTATACTCTCTTCTTTATTCAGAGCCAATTAGTCTGTTCTACAATTTTAAAACATATTTGAGATTTTTATGGTATATTACATTTCCTACCATTTACCCAAAATATGTTTCCATTTTAAGCTGGTACAATTTAAACATTTTCTTCAAACATCATTTTAGAAAGCTACTTAGTTTGGCACAATGTATAGATAAATGCAGACTTTGTAATTTAATGTCACTTTGGGATTTACAATTTGAAGTTTTGGCAATGGCAATGGCACTCCACTCCAGTACTGTTGCCCGGAAAATCCCATGGATGGAGGAGCCTGGTAGGCTGCAGTCCATGGGGTCTCTAAGAGTCGGACACGACTGAGCGACTTCACTTTCACTTTTCACTTTCATGTACTGGAGAAGGAAATGGCAACCTACTCCAGTGTTCTTGCCTGGAGAATCCCAGGGATGGGGGAGCCTGGTGGGCTGCCATGAA
>NW_011495018.1:25137874-25147699 GCF_000754665.1 Bison bison bison
CCAGTACTGTTGCCCGGAAAATCCCATGGATGGAGGAGCCTGGTAGGCTGCAGTCCATGGGGTCACTAGGAGTCAGACACGACTGAGCGACTTCACTTTATTTTTTCACTTTCATGTACTGGAGAAGGAAATGGCAACCTACTCCAGTGTTCTTGCCTGGAGAATCCCAGGGATGGGGGAGCCTGGTGGGCTGCCATATATGGGGTCGCACAGAGTTGGACATGACTGATGTGACTTAGCAGCAGCAGCGGCAGCAGATAATTTATTACACCATAAAAACAAAGATGATGTTTGCTGCTGTGTAGGATTGGTCAAAAAGTTCATTCGGTTTTTCCCAAAAGATCTTAGAGAAAATCCCAAACAAACTTTTTGGCCAATCCAATATCTTTGCCTGATATCTTCCCTAGTCCAAAAATAAAGAGAATTTGAATTACTAACCTATATTCTATCAGTCCAATTCAAATTATATTTGATAACTAGGTGGATTCCTTTGATTGCTTTATCTAAGGAGATGATAATTTAAAATGAAACATTAGGAAATCATGAAAAGACCAGAGGATTAATCTTTAAATTTCACCTAATAGCACTGTTAGAAAAATAATGTCATTACAGAGGACTGGGGGCAGTCAAAAGAAAGTACAAGGACTGGTGAAATCCCCTTTGGTATTCAAAAGGGGAAAGAAATGTCATTTTGTTTTAGGCTAAACTTGTGATTGAGAAAAAATATACAACTTCGATAATCTGTTTTAAGTTTCTGGAGTTATAATAGAGCTACCAAGAAAGTCAGAATTTTTAGGCCAACATTTCAGAAAGCAGGAAAGCCCAGAATGGTGAGTCCAACATCCAGTAATGCTTTCCTCTGAGGCATTTGCTAATTCAAAAAGCAGCAACTGAGAAGCTAAGAAATCTGAGCATAAAGTCAAAGCTAAAATGATTGGCAGTCTCACAGGTCTCGGGGCACACATGGAGTCTAGGAGCCATCAGTAAGGAGGAGCTCTTATTCACAAATGAGACTTTAATTGGGAATTTGTCAAGCCACCTTGTTAATTTAAGTGTGAACCAGATCTAGACCCACTCTATAAGGACTGAAGTTCAGCTTTGAATAAGCTCAAACCCTGATTAAACTAGCTCCTCTAGCTTTATTTTCTTGGGCTCCAAAATCACTGCAGATGGTGACTGCAGCCACAAAATTAAAAGACACTTGCTCCTTGGAAGAAAACCTATGACCAACCTACACAGCATATTAAAAAGCAGAGATGTTACTTGACCAACAAAAGTCCATCTAGTCAAAGCTGTGATTTTCCCAGTAGTCACATACGGATGTGAAAGTTGGACCATAAAGAAAGCTAAGCATGGAAGAATTGATGCTTTTGAACTGTGGTGTTGGAGAAGACTCTTGAGAGTCCCTTGGACTGCAAGGAGATCAAACCAGTCCACCCTAAAGGAAATTAGTCCTGAATATTCATTGGAAGGATTGATGCTGAAGCTGAAGCTCCAATACTTTGGCCACCTGATGCAAAGAACTGACTCATTGGAAAAGAACCTGATGCTGGGAAAGACTGAAGACAGGAGGAAAAGGGGATGACAGAGGATGAGATGGTTGGATGGTATTACCAGTTCGAGGGACATGAGTTTGAGTAAGCTACGGGAGTTGGTAAGGGACAGCGAAGCCTGGTGTGCCATTGTCCATGGGGTGGCAAAGAGTCAGACACAACTGAGTAACTGAACTGAACTGAGCTCCTCTAGCAAAAGGCCTCCTTGATCTTTTATCTCTAAACCATGTAATGCAAAATGTCTAGTGTCCACTAAAAAAAAAGCCCCCAAAACCCCCAGAACTGAGTATCTATGATACAGTCCATTCTGGAAGCAAAAACTGTACAGTGTATTCAGTAGAAATGATTTAATGGAAATGTAAGAACTGGAAAGCAGAAAGGAGGATGTCAGAGTGTCACAAAGGTAGCAGATATGGAAGGAGCCATCTTATTTACAGCGGGATGAACAGAAAAAAAGAAGTTTGAAATATTTCAACAAAGATTGGAAGAGAAGCCCCTCAAAGAGAGAAACCAAGACATTAGGAGGGGGTTGCTGTTAAATTCCTGGTGGCTGAAATGATAATCTGCCTGCAGTGCACAGACCTAGGTTCGATCCCTAGGTTGGTAAGACCCTCTGGAGAAGGGAATGGCTTCCCACCCTAGTATTCTTATCTGGAGAGTTCCGTGGACAGAGGAGCCTGTTGCAGTGCAGTCCGTGGGGCCTCAGAGTCAGACACCACTGAGTGCCTGAGCACACATGCATGCTTCTTGGCTAGCATCATCTCTGAGCTTGGAGGAGGACTCCTGTGGAACTGAGACTCAGACTTCTTAGGAAGTAACAATGCCTGGCCAGGGCTGGAGTCTCTGAGCAGCAATATTAAGGCTGGTTCTTCATCTGAAGTGTTAGAAACTGGAACCAATTGCTTCTACTTAAGAAACACCTACTCCGAACTGAAGAAACACTGTTATGATGATACTGCTAGAAACAGGATGCAAATGTGCAGGAGAAACTCCCTTCTCCCTGCAACCTTACTATCTCCCCCTAAGGTCTTCTAATAGGAAGAAAGTGGCCAAATCAGCCAAGTTTTCTCAGATTCCCTCCTCAGAGTAGGGTAGAGAATAATGGGTTAGGAGACTGAGAAATTATAGTTTAGTAACTGCTTTAACAAGCTTGCAAAGAAATATGATTGATCAAGAGTAAGTGAAAAGGCAGACAAAAGAACAGAATCAAAGGGGATCCAGATATTGGAGTTGTGAAGCGATTATTTTAAAATAACTGTGATTTGTGAATTTTAAAATATCTAGTCAAGAATTTAAATGGAGGAATTTTGGCAAATAACTGGCAACTATGAAAGCAAATAAAATGGAAGCTAAAAAGCATACTAACTGAAATTAAGAACTCAATGAAAGTTCAACTTCTGATTAGAGGATAGAAGATTAAAGACCTTCATTCAAAAAGAAAAAAATAAATAAATAAAAAAATAAAGACCTTCATTCTCACCAAACTGTCAAGAAATCAACAGGAGGGGGAAGAAAAAATCATGCTTTCCTTTAGAACCATGAAAGATCAGATCAGAGAGCAAAAAGAATCTAAAAAACTGAAGTTTATAATGATGAAGTCTTTCTAGGTTGAGCAAGACAAAGGGCATTTTTATGCTTGGGGCAAGTTACTAATGTTGGGGGACTGCAGGAGAGATGAAAGTCTATACGTGACAGAACTTCTGATGAACACAGGTATTAACTATAGATTGGCAATCAAACACAAAAATAAATTCACTCTGCCAAGTAATTATCCTACAAGGGAATTTTTTTTTTTTTTTTTTGAGAGGTAAGCAAACGTGAAGGCAAAACTAAAAAGTAGAACTAGGGCTCTTACTTGTACATCTAGAATTTCAAATTCTCATAATTTCAAAGTCTTTCTGTCTTGTAAATTTACACTTGTGCAGTCTCAAGGCAATGGCACCCCACTCCAGTACTCTTGCCTGGAAAATCCCATGGATGGAGGAGCCTGGTAGGCTGCAGTCCATGGGGTCACTAAGAGTCGGACACAACTGAGCAACTTCACTATCACTTTTCACTTTCATGCATTGGAGAAGGAAATGGCAACCCACTCCACTATTCTTGCCTGGAGAATCCCAGGGACGAGGGAGCCTGTTGGGCTGCCGTCTATGGGGTCGCACAGAGTTGAACACGACTGAAGCAACTTAGCAGCAGCAGTTTCACAGACAAGAAATCTCATGGTTTGCCGTCTCACATTCCACAGTATTGAAATATTAAAGGCTCCAGGAATTAGTCTTCTGGTCCCAAAATCTCTAAACTTTGCAAAATCATGGTACCAAAATCTATGAATTAATAAAGAAATTTATATTTTGTGTCTAACAAATATTTGCCTGCAGTGAACTTCTGTGGAAGGTGTGAGGACAGGGGAAAAGGCATGAAGACAGAAGGCTCAAGTGAATTAAAGCTTATACTTGGGGAGAAAAATTTCTCAACCAAATCTGTACTAAAAAGTACATAAAACAGTAAAACCTAGCATATAACACCTGAGTTAGTTTTTTTTTTTAATTTTTATTTTTTAACTTTACAATATTGTATTGGTTTTGCCATATATCAAAATGAATCCGCCACAGGTATACATGTGTTCCCCATCCTGAACCCTCCTCCCTCCCTCCCCATACCATCCCTCTGGGTCGTCCCAGTGCACCAGCCCCAAGCATCCAGTATCGTGCATAGAACCTGGACTGGCGACTTGTTTCTTATATGATATTATACACGTTTCAATGCCATTCTCGCAAATCATCCCACCCTCTCCCTCTCCCACAGAGTCTACAAGACTGTTCTATATTTCAGTGTCTCTTTTGCTGTCTCGTATACAGGGTTATTGTTACCATCTTTCTAAATTCCATATATATGCGTTAGTATACTGTATTGGTGTTTTTCTTTCTGGCTTATTTCACTCTGTATATTAGGCTCCAGTTTCATCCACCTCATTAGAACTGATTCAAATGTATTCTTTTTAATGGCTGAGTAATACTCCATTGTGTATATGTCCCACAGCTTTCTTATCCATTCATCTGCTGATGGACATCTAGGTTGCTTCCATGTCCTGGCTATTGTAAACAGTGCTGCGATGAACATTGGGGTACACGTGTCTCTTTCCCTTCTGGTTTCCTCAGTGTGTATGCCCAGCAGTGGGATTGTTGGATCATAAGGAGGCAAGAATATACAATGGATTAAAGACAATCTCTTTAAAAAGTGGTGCTGGGAAAACTGGTCAACCACTTGTAAAAGAATGAAACTAGAACACTTTCTAACACTATACACAAAAGTAAACTCAAAATGGATTAAAGATCTAAACATAAGACCAGAAACTATAAAACTCCTAGAGGAGAACATAGGCAAAACACTCTCCGACATACATCACAGCAGGATCCTCTATGACCCACCTCCCAGAATATTGGAAATAAAAGCAAAAATAAACAAATGGGACCTAATTAAACTTAAAAGCGTCTGCACAACAAAGGAAACTATAAGCAAGGTGAAAAGACAGCCTTCAGAATGGGAGAAAATAATAGCAAATGAAGCAACTGACAAACAACTCATCTCAAAAATATACAAGCAACTCCTACAGCTCAACTCCAGAAAAATAAATGACCCAATCAAAAAATGGGCCAAAAAACTAAATAGACATTTCTCCAAA
Organism: Bison bison bison; assembly: GCF_000754665.1. Taxonomy (NCBI): domain Eukaryota; kingdom Metazoa; phylum Chordata; class Mammalia; order Artiodactyla; family Bovidae; genus Bison; species Bison bison. The sequence continues at coordinate 25,143,107 of NW_011495018.1, forward strand.
GAAGACATACAGATGGCTAACAAACACATGAAAAGATGCTCAACACCACTCATTATCAGAGAAATGCAAATCAAAACCACTATGAGGTATCATTTCACGCCAGTCAGAATGGCTGCGATCCAAAAGTCTACAAGCAATAAATGCTGGAGAGGGTGTGGAGAAAAGGGAACCCTCTAACACTGTTGGTTGGAATGCAAACTAGTACAGCCACTATGGAGAACAGTGTGGAGATTCTTTAAAAAACTGAGTTAGTTTAAATAATATTGATCGAGTGGTTGGTTTGACTTAGATTACTATTTTATAATATAAGATTTAGAATTCTACATATTGCATTAAAATTATTTACTTATTTCTTAGCCATGTGGGAAGAAAGGATTTGTCTTTCCTTTCTAGTTTGGTTCATGCTAAATCAAGTAGTTTCACAATGGTATTATACACAACTTTTAAAATAAGATTTAAAAAACAACAACTAATTAGCAGTTATAATATCTATATTTGCTTTATTTTGGTCATTACATAAGTTTCACTGGGTCAGAACCATATATTCATAATATTTAGACAAGAATATTTTAGATAATTGATAAATATATGCTGGAAAAACACTACAGAAAAAAGTAAAAGCTATAAATATTTTTATTTTTGAAATAAAAACAGTTCATATTTTGAGGAGGTGTGAGGTTTGGGGGGAAATATGTTTATTATCCCTTTAAGATATACAAGCAATGTGACCAGATTAATCACGAAAATCTAATAATAATTGTAAAAGAGAATTTCACTAACCAATATAGTCTGGTAGATCCAGACAGTTGAGTCCAACCTAAATATCCAAGATATTCAGGGCCTACTATTCAGAAGTTCCCAGTATCCAGAAAGTTGCAGATTTAGGAAGCTAATTAATGTACAATGTAAAGTTTAGGTCACAAACCAAGGCATTATTTCTACTTTGTTCATATTGTCTGCTAAGTGAAAGTATCTTAAATCATCCAGTATTCATCCATCTGTCCAACCATCCACTCATTTTTGGAATAAGTATTTGCTGAATATATACCAAGGGATGAGAACTAGGTACCAGAGACTTAGAGGTTGATAATGTAGATATATGTCTGCCTTCAGGAGTTAAAGGCAAGAAGAGGCATAAATCAATTAAATTATCAGTAATAGTAAAACGTGATAAGAATTATGATGGGGCTTGATACGGATGAAAGACCAGAAGTATACCACTTACTCTAGAGAGGATCCAACAGGTATTCCTAGAGGAAGCTTTAGAACTGAGCTCTACCAGATAAGCAGGAATTTTTCAGTGTGAGAGAAAACAGTGAGAAAATGTTTCCAATAGAGGAAACAGTAGCTGATGGTTTCAAGAAGATGATCATCAGCCTAAAGATGAAGGCTTTCTTTTATTTAGTAGTAAGAGAGTACTTAAGGTCACTTCAAGATCCTCACCAAATGGAAATATGGAGGCAGCAGCTAAAAGGCTAGTTCACCTTCCTTTTATTTATGATGAACAGGAAGTCAGGGAAGTTCATCATAAGCATGAGCACTGACAGCAGCACTCTATCAAAGAAGGCAAGTAAAAACTTATGAAATGATTGAAGACCACTTGTCAACTGAGAACTCAAGAAAATTCCAAATAAATTTTGGGCAGATACATGGGTTCTTTGATGCAAGGAAGATTATGGAACAAAAGAATCAAGGTTCATAAAATTAAATTCCAGAATAGGTGGCATTTATTTTGGATGCTTTATATAACTGAGCTTTCTAATTCTACTAAATGTCCAAGCCAATAGAGCCAGCACTCATAGGAAGGAAGAAATATGTGCATATGTGTGTGCTCAGTCATGTCTGACTCTTTTGCAACCCTATGGGCTATATTGGGCTTCCCTGGTGGCTCAGAGGTTAAAGCGTCTGCCTGCAATGTGGGAGACCTGGGTTTGATCCCTGAGTTGGGAAGATCCCCTGGAGAAGACAATGGCAACCCACTCCAGTATTCTTGCCTGGAGAATCCCATGGACGGAGGAGCCTGGTAGGCTGCAGTCCATGGGATCGCAAAGAGTCGGACGCAACTGAGAGACTTCACTTTCACTTATGGACTATATTATAGGCCACCAGACTCCTCTGTCCATGGGATTTTCCTGGCAAGAATACTGGAGTGAGTTGCCATTTTCTAATCCAGGGGATCTTCTTGACCCAGGAATTAAACCCGTGTGTTCTGAGTCTCCTGAATTGGCAGGATTCTTTACCACTGCAGGCATCTGGTCCCATCACTTTATGGGAAATAGATGGGGAAACAGTGTCAGACTTTATTTTTGGGGGCTCCAAAATCACTGCAGATGGTGCCTGTAGCCATGAAATTAAAAGACGCTTACTCCTTGGAAGGAAAGTTATGACCAACCTAGATAGCATATTCAAAAGCAGAGACATTACTTTGCCAACAAAGGTCTGTCTAGTCAAGGCTATGGTTTTTCCTGTGGTCATGTATGGATGTGAGAGTTGGACTGTGAAGAAGGCTGAGCCCCGAAGAATCGATGCTTTAAACTGTGGTGTTGGAGAAGACTCTTGAGAGTCCCTTGGACTGCAAGGAGATCCAACCAGTCCATTCTGAAGGAGATCAGCCCTGGGACTTCTTTGGAAGGAATGATGCTAAAGCTGAAACTCCAGTACCTTGGCCACCTCATGCAAAGAGTTGACTCATTGGAAAAGACTCTGATGCTGGGAGGGATTGGGGGCAAGAGGAGAAGGGGACAACAGAGGATGAGATGGCTGGATGGCATCACTGATTCGATGGACGTGAGTCTGAGTGAACTTCGGGAGTTGGTGATGGACAGGGAGGCCTGGCATGCTGCGATTCACGGGGTCGCAAAGAGTCAGACACGACTGAGTGACTGAACTGAACTGAACTGAACTGAAACCACTCATAGAGGCAGTCATTAATGTATTGGCTACCAAACATTCACTGATGCTCTGAGTTCATCGGCCTCCAACACATGCATCAGGAAAAATGCCTTATTCCAAGACATCTCCAATCCTATTGATTTCAGATGACAACATTAGAACTCTATCAAAACTACACATTCTTATTCTCAGAAGCTCATGGCTATTCTTGCTGCTGCTGCTGCTGCTAAGTCACTTCAGTCATGTCTGACTCTATGCGACCCCATAGACGGCAGCCCACCAGGCTTCCCCATTCTTGGGATTCTCCAGGCAAGAACACTGGAGTGGGTATGGCTATTCTTAGCCCTTTGATAAAATAATCCAGTAATCCAAGGCTTCTGCTTGCCTCAAAACTCTTCCTTTATCTCTGAAGACCTTCCGTGTAAATACAAGAATTATGGTATTGGGATTTATTTTCCCAGATTGTCCCAGAGTCAGCCTATACCTGTACCCAAACATTTTCCCATGCTTAGTTTGGGCTTAGTGCTTTGTCTGGAGTTTCTCTGTCATTTTTGAATTATTCTGAACAAGGTGATGTCAAATCATGCAGCAATGGTAAGGACGTCATCCTCTTGCATCTGGTCCTTCTCCTCACTGTGTTGAAGTGTTATAATATTTATTCTATTCATTTCCAGCAGCTTCAGGTTAAAACATATAAAATAAATATAAGGATGTTGGGAGCTAGAAATTTAACATTTTTAAAATACTATAAGAGGTTTAAAAAGATATAAGCAGAAAATATTATTAATAATAAAAGTGAAGAGAGAGCTGAAACATTTGTAAATAGCACAGCTCCTCTGAGAGGGTTAGTTCAAACCCACTTCATTTAAATACATTTTTAACCCTTATTTTCAAAGCATTGAATGGCACTAAATGCTACTCTCTTTATGTAACAGTAAAAGTATTAGAAACAATTCCACTACATCTGAAAATACCAAAGAACAATAATTAGATCTACTGACTTGACTACAAGTAAAACTAAATGCTGGAGGGCACTGTGCTCCGGAATATCCCAGAAGACTTTTTCCTTTTGGTAAATGTATCATAGGATATTAGTCTAAGATAAAAAGACACAGTTTCTGGCTTTTTAACTTGCTTATTCCTTAAAGGTTCATTTGTTGTTTTAATTCCCTGCTAAAGGTGGAATCTTTTAGTCTATTTTTTCTAAGTGCCTCCCACTTACCAATTATTAGACTATTACAATTACGATATCCTCATCTTTGGATTTCTGACCCACTAGTAATGAAGGAAAGCAATAACCTGTTCAGATTCTTCATGTAAGATACTCCTAATATTTTTTATTTTACCTCTAGTAATAATATTCATCTACTCCCACAGAATCTATTATCTCTGAGGTAGAGGCATTGGAAGACATTTGGGCAGAAAACTCACTGTTATAATCTGGTTTAAAAATATACAAGGAAATGTTTGTCTGCCCACATAGGTATGAGATATGGGTAAAGACAAATGTGTTCCAGATTTTCTAGGAATCCTGACATATAATACAATTGATCCATTTAATTAGCAATCAACTGTTGGGGGCCAGAGTGAGGTACTCCGCCCATGGCAAAGGTCATGAGGAAGGAGGCTCGACATACACAAAGGCGGGATCGAGCCTCAGGAGTCCCCCTGGAAATCCTCGAGCGTCTACCCCCATAACCC
>NW_011495018.1:25147799-25183935 GCF_000754665.1 Bison bison bison
CCAACCGTGAGAGGCACGAGATGCTTTAAACCTTCTAAAAACAGGTTCCTTAGAAAAGTTAGAAAACTATTAGTATAAGTATAATGGGCTGATTAGAAATTGTATTGGTGAAGGGTTTTTCATTTGTTGAGCCAATGTTTGTTGCTAAGTCTCCACATCCCCTGCCCTTACACACATTAATGAATATATAGAAGAAATAAGTATTAACCTTTGATATTAATCACGTTAGACCTTAGGCTAAGTAAATTCTTTCCTTAACTAAAACCCACTACACCCTCACCCTGTAGGAATGTAACTTTATTTGGGTGGCGTCTGTTTTGAGAATAATCAGCCCTGGAGAAATAAGTGTCCTGATTGACTGACCGCTGTCACAAGGAGAGGGTCGTAAATTGTCAGCAGGCCCCCCTGGCCAGAAGATGATGTAACACCCCTAAGACCTCTGTATACATTTGTGTGAAGCACCTGACTTTAATAAAAGTCAGGACTGCTGTCCCCACGTGACTTTTGTATAACATCTTAGTGTATAAAAACAGACTCTGGAAAATAAAGAATTGGGATCAGTTTCTCGAAATACTGGTCTCCCCATGTCGCTCTCTCTCTCACTCTGGCTGAGTCTCCATCTGGAGCGCGGAACCCACCATGCTTACTAATTATGCCTGGGCTTCTAAGATCCGACCGGGGAGGCCTCAGTGTCTCCTCTCCTTCGGGAGAACGGAAGGACGCCTGCGGCCTACATAAGTGGTGCAAACTTCTTGTCTTGAAGTTTTATTGGTCTCCCGCGTAAACCAAGCTACTCAGCCTCTTTTCTCCACTGAATTTTCCTACTGAGCTATCCTTATTCTATTACTCTTTATATCTTTAATTAATATCTAATTGAAGCTATTGTATCCTGATCCTCGCCTATGCCGTCTCTCCTTCGAATACCCTGGATCAGCCAGGGCTGGTCCCCAGCAATCAACTATTTTATGGGTACCTGTTATCAGTACAATACCATATTGAAAATTGTTGAAATTATAATAAATCACAAGATTTTGTCCTGGAAGTGCCTATAATAAAGAAACAAACAAATATTTAAAAACTTAAGGAAACAAGATGAAACAGAAACCAAGAAACACAAGACCACATTACTTGTTCAAAACAGAAAATTGGAAAATATGATATATTTCTTCCAATTCTAATCTCTATGATTAAGAATGAACAAGTAGTATAGAAAATGTATATTTCTGAGCATTTAATTTTTCTGGTATTGTATTTCCTTTAGCATCCTTTCCTCTAATTGTACAAGATTTATATTCAATTACCATCTATATTTTAATAATTACTAAATATATGTATTTTCGCCTATACTTTAGTCTTAACACCTAGTCTCATCTCTTACCCATTTGCAAAGTGTCAGGACACAATGGATGCATTTGGTGAATAAATTATCTGATAAACAAATGAGTTAGCTGCTATTTCCCTCATAATTTTGACTAACAGGAAAGAACAAGCTGGTGATTTCAGAGGTAAAGGTATGATATTTTGAGAAAGTACCATAAAAAGGTAGGGAAAAAACTAAAGGAGACAAATCTATATTCGACATCTGGGAAAAGCAGATTTCAACATATTCAGGGAAAAGTACAGTGCTCAGTCATGTTCAACTCTTTGTGACCCTGTTGACTATAGACTGCCAGGCTCTTCTACCCATGGAATTTTCCAGGCAAGAATACTTGATTAGGGTACCATTTCCTACTCCAGGGAATCTTCCCGACCCAGGGATTGAACCCACTTCTCTCATGCCTCCTACATTGAAAGGTGGATTCTCTACCACTAGTGCCAGCTGGGAAGCCCAGGGAAAATATTAATAGAATAGTCTGTAGACAAATGCCACTGAAGGAAAGAATTCTATTGAATCATTCAGCAGTATTACTGAGTGACTTTCTTGTGTCAGTGTGTTAGGCATGGGGACAGTTTCAGATAAAGAATGAGAGGTCCTGAAAATAAATTTCTGTTAATGAAGCTGGTCATGAGAAAGCTGATCTCTCAGACACCTTCCAGCTGTACATTATATGACTCTCCAATCCTTCTTTATATTAGAGGTCACCACCAAGAGGAGCAAACATTGTAGATCTGCAAAAACTAGAGATTTCACAACCCACCCTCTCTCAAAACTCTATGATCTATACTAGAAAGATCCTCAAACAGAATATTGGTGTTAGACAAGGTCAACATCACTAAATTTCATTCCAGATAACGATTTTCCCACTGTAAGATTATGCACAATCCTCTCTTATCTGCATGAAGCTTCTCTAGGGCAACATGTTTATGCTATAATCTTCAGTCTTATATGTTGATTAAAAAGACTGAGTAAAATTTGGAAAGTACAAAACCTTAAAGCATAAAAAGAAAAAATACAAGGCATATACATTGAAAAATGATCTGTATCAAATGCCATGCCTAGCTGACATTTGTTTTTGAATTATTCTTGAATTATTTGAATTATTCTTAGTAATTTTAGATAAACTGACATATAATCATTTTAAAAAGTGAGATGGGACAGTGATATTTATTTACATTCACTATATGTGGGATAATGTACTGAACTGTTTACATGCTTTACTTTTTTAACTGTAAGAAATACATGAAGTAAATGCATCCCAGTGTTTATAGCAGCACTACTCACAACAACAAAGACATAGATACAACCTAACTGTTTACCAACAGATGAATGGATAAAGAAGATTTTTATACAACAGATACATATACACACAATGGACTATCACAACAGATACATATATACACAATGGACTATCACAACAGATACATATACACACAATGGACTATCACAACAGATACATATACACACAATGGACTATCACAACAGATACATATACACACAATGGACTATCACAACAGATACATATACACACAATGGACTATCACAACAGATACATATACACACAATGGACTATCACAACAGATACATATACACACAATGGACTATCACAACAGATACATATACACACAATGGACTATCACAACAGATACATATACACACAATGGACTATCACAACAGATACATATACACACAATGGACTATCACAACAGATACATATACACACAATGGACTATCACAACAGATACATATACACACAATGGACTATCACTCAGCCATAAAATAACAATGAAATAATGCCATTTGCAGCAACATGGATGGACCTGGAGATTATCATACTAAGTCAGAGAGATAAAGACAAATACCGCATGGTATCACTTATATGTGGAGTCTAAAATAGAACAAATGAACTAATCTACAAAATAGAAGAGACTCACACACAGAGAGAATAGGCTTGCCGTTGCCAACGGGGCCGTGGGGGTGGTGGAGGGATAGACTGGGAGTTTGCGATTAGCATATGCTAATGTTACACACAGGATGGGTGGACAACAGGGTCCTACTCTGGAGCACAGGGAACTATATTCAGTATCCCGTGATAAATCATGGTAGAAAAGAATATGGAAAAGAATATATGTGCAAAAGAATCACTTTGCTGTATGTTAGAAATCAGCACAGCATTATAAATCAAGTATAGGTCAATTAAATAAAAAAAAAGAGATACATGAAGTTAATATTATTATAGCACCATCTTACTAATTCCAAAACTAAGATTACAAAGACTAAACAGTCACTCCAAATGTTGTACAGTCAATAGGAGGTAGGTCTGGCTTTCTGAAGATCTGTCTGAAGCCAGAACCCCTATTCTTGGACTTTATCTTCACATACCTTCCCTTAGCATACATTATTTTAAAAATCTTCCCCACCCAGAAATCAGATAAATGCTATCTGTATTTTATTATTCTGGTTCATTTGAGGCTTTATTTTTAACTTTTAAAAATAATTCTAGATTATGTTATGAGTTAGAAATCACCCTATTTATAATTTGATAATCCATTGTCCTATTAATATTTACTGACGAATTACTTCCCTGCTAATATGAAATAACTTACCAATCTTTATTGTCCGGTCAGTTTCCTATTTTATTAGGATTTGGAGCCTGGATATAGGCCTATGTTCTAAGGCAGAAAACTTTATTCACAAAGTGAACCAACAACAGTAATGACAACAAAAACACTAACATGTTGCCGTGTGAATCCAAGGAAGGATCACTTGGAGATGGTTTACTCTTTTAGGCTGGCAAGGATAACCAAGGCTGAGTGTTCTATTGGGCTGCATGAGGATGAGCATAAGCTTTCATTCACTGAGTACAATTATGTGCCTGGCATGTTCTGCATACCTCAAGTTCTCAAGGACATTAAACCCAATGTAACATGCTGAAAGAGAAAGACAGGGCTTGGGTGAGCACATTTTAGAGTTCCTCTGATCTGGGTCGGGGGGAGAAGGTAAATAGAGAAACGAAGCCTTTCCGTAGTAACCGAATTATTTTGAGGACAATTCTCACATGTCTGTAGGAATCACTCATTTTTAAAGCCAGATCAATTTCAATTATTGTAATCAGAAGAGGCTGAGGCAAGTCAGACTTGTTAAAGGAAAGGCCAGAGTGTAAAAGACAGGCCTCTGAGCCATTGTGACCCAGGATCTGATCCCAGCAAACAGCTCTCTTTTTTTCAGTTCCCTCATTTGGAGGCATTCCTTCTGGGAGTGCTAATATAAAATGTGTTTATTCCTTTTTAAACAAACTATTGATTACTCCAAAAAAGGCAGATCTCACAAGGAAAGCATGTTAATCTGAGAAGCAGTGAGTACATTTCATTGATCATTGTCTAGAGATGTGCCTTGTCGGGCCAACATTTAAGTTGAAAGGGTTCTCTCATTCAAAGGTGTAAATATTGCCAGGGTAAAATTGAAAGCTCACAGACATAGATTGCACATGCTTAAGAGATTTAAATCATTATCCTGATGCTGGGAACAAGCATTCCTGAGAAGACAGGAGAAAAGAGGGACAGATTGAGAAAAGGGTGGTCCTATTCACAAGTGGAGAGGATGAAAGAGAAGATGTAAGAGAAATGACCTTGGCGTGGCTAAGGGACAGACTTTGGAACTGGTCAACTGAGTCAGTAGAACAAAGGAAGGACTGGTTCCTGTCAAAGGGACACTGCTGCTTTGGCTAATTATTCCTCATTCCTGTATCTCACCTTACTCATGACCTCTCTGGGAAGCCTGAGCTATTTGTTCTTTCAGTCAAAGGCCTGATTTTGTTCTCTAGGAAATTAGTAATAGAATGTAGGAGTTTAGGAGGTTACTATGTACCTAATAATCCTCAATTTTAACCTCAACATCATCATTTGCTACTAACCCTACCCCTGGTTAAAATATAATTGCCTCAATTTCTTTACCTGTAAAATGAGAATGATAGTACTATACCATTAGTTTAAAATAAAGGCTAAACATGTTAACATAATGAGCAAAAATTTAATGCTTAGAAAAATGCCTGATAATCATTGCTCAATAAATGTCAGCTATTGTTATGAGTATTCTTATAACTCTTTTTCTTGTCCATATTCCATACTAGATAGTAAGTTCATGAAGGCATGGGTTTAGATGTTCACTAGTGCAGGGCTTCTGAAACCTAAGCATGCATACAATATCCTTGAGGATTTTGTAAAATGCAAATTCTGTTTCAATAGAGGTGAAGTGGAATCTAAACGTCTGTACTTCTAGTAAGTTCTCAGGTGATAAACATCCTCCTATTTAGATTAACCACACAGTGAAAACCAGAGGCACTTGGAATCCAGGTCCTGGAGCATTTGGCCAGCACCACAACCCTCTACTCTCTTTCACTTGGTTGCATGAAATAACTTTACATCTATTTGAAGATGGCAGAATTGACCAATTTCTGTTTCTACATCTGAGATGAGTTCCATAGATAAGTGAAATCAGTTCCGTCAAATAGAATAGAATTGAATTCGTTTCTCATGTAGTTGGTTTCCCAGACTCCTATTCAAGCATCTACATTTCAGTTCATCAGGCTGCTAGAGACATCGGGGGAGATGGAACCCACTCTATGAGAAGTAGCCAGCCTGATCATCTGTACTTCTTCTGCTTCAGAGTGTAAATGGAAATATGAGCAATGGTAATAAGCTGGTCCCCTACCAGGGAGACAGGCACACTCGTTGGCCATACAGGAGGACCTTTACGGGTCATGAAAACCATCTAGTCTGAAGGTTCAAGGAATATCACTTGACCTAGAGGCCATAATTTTATAGATTCTTTATTTGATGATTTGCAAAATACTTTTCTATTGGTGTTTGCTTTATGTGGGTAGTAATACTGATTCTATAATGATGGTGATCAAATCCAGTGTGCACAGTAACTTGCACAGATAGACAATTTAAAATACCTGGTTTATTATAATTGCAGTGTATTGTGCAGGAACAAGAGTGAGCGTGGCTGCCTTTGTAAAAGTCCTTCTGGAGGGATTCCTTGATTACTAACTATAATCCCTAGCATCTTCTTTCTCTGAATTCATATTAGTAAAATAGTCAATATAATTAAAATTTATCATTATCATTTTTTATTTCTTGATGATTATGATGATGATTATCATTTTTTATTTCTCACTGCTTTCTACTGTTTTCATTTTGCTTGAAATCTGGTTTCCATGACTGTATTGTAAGTCCAAAAGAGCTCTTGCCTGTTTCATTACCCATCAACATGTTCAGCACAGTACTGGATACCCAAGGCATTCAGTAAAGAGCTGCTGAATTTTGGAAATTAGTTCTAACCTTCCCTCTGGAAATTAGCAGCAACTACTTGAAGCTTTCCAGGAGGCGCTAGTGGTAAAGAACCTGCCTGGCAATGCAGGAGAGGCAATAGACAAGGGTTTGATTCCTGGGTCAGAAGATCTCTGGAGGAGGAAATGGCAACCCACTCCAGTATTCTTGCTGGGAGAACCCCATGAGTAGAGGAGCCTGAAAGGCTACAGTCCATATAGTCACAAAGAGTTGAACATGACTGAAGCAACTTAGCACGCAATGCATACACTTGATGAAGCAACTGAGACTGAAATTTCCAAACCTTTTCTATCTTTAAGTGAAAATTAAGTCCTTGGAGAGTGTGCAGTACAAATATTGAATTGGACCAACCTCCAACAGAACTTTTCTGTTTAGGAAAATCCAGCTGTCTAAGGCTTCTTTCTCTAGGGACTTAAGACTTTTTCTTAACATATATGACAAGTGATGATAAAGGAATTCGGTGGCTTTGAAAATGCCACCTGAGAATTTGACAAAACATACTGGTAAACTGCATGCTGTTTTTGTGTTTATGTGCGAGAAGGGGGAAGAGAGAGAGTCAGAGAGAAATACAGAAGATATCAAAGGAGTTCATATGTGTAAAAACTTCTTACATACACACATGTACACATATAATATATAAAATAATTACATATTAATATGTATTGTGTGTGTGTGTTCAGTCATGTCTGATTCTTTGCAACCCAATGACTGTAGCCCACCAAGCTTCTTCTCTGTTTATGGAATTTTCCAGGCAAGAATACTGGAGTGGGTTGCCATTTCCTACTCCAGGGGATCTTCTCAACCCAGAAATCAAACCCACATCTCTTGCATCTCCTGCTTTGGCAGGTGAATTCTTTATCACTGTGCCACCTGGGAAGACATACGTGTGTGTGTGTGTGTGTGTGTGTGTGTGTGTGTGTATGCTGCTAAGTCACTTCAGTCGTGTCCGACTCTGTGCGACCCCATAAACGGCAGCCCACTAGGCTCCTCTGTCCCTGGGATTCTCCAGGCAAGAATACTGGAGTGGGTTGCCGTTTCCTTCTCCAATGAATGAAAGTGAAAAGTGAAAATGAAGTCTCTTAGTCATCCCCGACTCTTAGCGACACCAAGGACTGCAGCCTACCAGGCTCCTCCATCCATGGGATTTTCCAGGCAAGAACCCTGTTCTTATAGTACCAGTAAAACAGGAATATAAAATAAATGAGGCAAAGATAAAAACAATATAATATTCAATATTTTAAGCATTAAAACTTCCTAGATAAGCTTAGGTCTATATTTGCCTTCTTTCATCTTATTTTATGGTTTGGTTTTATTTTTGTTTTGAATTACTTATGGCCTTATACTTGTTCCTATTCTCAGAGCATCTGAAGTTCTTAATAGAGTCCCAGGAAAACTAGCAATTGTAGGTTAGCAGATGGGAGAAATAAAAAGCATTAGAAACCTTTTCAGGTCATGCATAAGGAGTTTGCAGCCTGGATCCAAATTTCTTATCTGATATCAAATGTGATATGACACAAATCACTACATTTTAGAGTCTTATTTTTATTTATGAGCAATTAAATATTTAACAATACCAGTACTGATCTCTTATATAACAGAAAAGTTTTGAGACCAAAACAGGATAGAAGTTGTCATAAAAATGATTTAGAAGTTAAAATGTCTATACAGACAAAAGCTCTTGGTGAGTGATGAGATGTGAGAAGTTAGAGAAAAAGAAGAAGCAAAAATAACTTTGTGACTTCCTACATTAGTCATGGGAAGGGAGTAATGTCATTACACTGAATAAGACGGTGGACTCATTATAAAAAATATAGAGGATTGTGCTTGACTGGAGGTGATAGGCAATACCCAATAATATTCTGAACTCTCTACGCAATATGAATATCACACATCCTTATTTCTAGAAAATAGTCAATGTTTATACACTATAATGTTTAGACTTTTGATGGCAAAAATTATCTTATATACAAGTTTTTGACAGTTGTCCAGGGACAAGGCCTCAAAATCGGCACTATTTGCTTAAATCTGGTTATTTCCAACCATCTCAGATGATAGTCCATCGTCCATCTTTTCCTTTCTTTCTTCTTGATTCACTGTCTGGGCATTGCACTTGGGCCTGTGGTTTAAGAAGCAGCCTACTCTTCTTGTCTAAAGGAATTTCTGTATAGAATCAGAAATTTCTTATCAATGCACAATAAATGTGATATAAATATTAGCAATTTTTATGCCCTTTAGTAACAAGTGCTAAACCTATAGGATTAAGAATTTTCCTCTGAATAAAATTTTGGCTATTTATTATTTGGCTGCATTTTAAATTATATAATTTTGAACTTTAGTCTTAAGAGATCACACAATCAACATGCTCATTTTTAATGAGAAAAAGCAGAAAAATATAGCCAGAAAGTGACTTGGGAAATATTACAGAGCAGTTTCCAAACTATATGTACAATTATGCTTGGTAAAAATAAACAGGGAAAAATAATCGACTTTAACTTGTCTTTTGACTACATTTTGCAGGATCTAATGTGTATGTAAATCTATAAAATTATAACCAACTTAACTTTTGCAATACTCAATAATATTCTGAATATTTGAAATAATATTTCCAAGAAAGTTCTCCCTTAACCAAATAAAAATGAAAAACCAAGCAAATAAAAATAGCAAATATTGCCTTCGTGATGTCCAAATGTATATGAAGTTTGCAAATTCTCACAATAAAAGTCAGATTTTTTAATTACTTGAATAATTATTCCATTTTCCAAGTGATTTTGGCAGTGTAGATATTACCCTTCCCATATTATACAAAGACACAATCCTTGAAGAATTTGTGTGCTTTAATTTAATTCCTTAAATGTCAGTTCTAAGGAGAAACTACCGCCTCATTCTAAATTCATAGCTAGAAACAGGTTCTGAAAAATCTTAGCCACTCTGACAATTCATTCTGTTTTTGTTATATAATCATTACCACTGCTTTTGGCATGGTATTTAGAGTTTTCCCTTTGGAAAAATTAGAGAAGCCACAAAGAACTAACTATGCAGAGTTTGCATGCCCTTCACAAAGTCTCCATTGGGTGTCTCATTTGGAAACTGTGAACCAAATGAACAAAATACAGGTTTAATTTTGTTTCATTAGATCGTGAAGAGACCAACATGAATTAATTAGTGCTAACTACAACACGCTTCGCTAATATCCTGCCAACACAAAGACTTCCTACAGTGCCAAGATGAGAGACATGTTCAGGATGATCGGAGAGACATATAAGTGGGTTGGTGGTGCAATTATTATTACATTTATAGCTGCAAAGTGTTCTAATTGAAAGTGGATTTTGCATTTGGGGGGTAATAAGCTCCATTAAGATCTGAGGCTAGACATCTAATTTAATTTTAATGACATCTTTTTATGTTAAATGGCTGAAAATTAATTATTAAGGCATATTTATTGGGATTATTCATAAAGGCAACATCTTAAAAAAAAAAAAAAAACAGTTAGGGATTTTTTGATAGATAATCCAGCCACACAGTCCCTCATTGGGTTGAAGTGACCATGAATAGAGAAGAAGCGGCGGACACAGTGAGTGGTCATTTATGTGGTAAGGGAGAGGCTATGCCCACACCAGAGATAAGGATCTACCTTCAGTTTATGGCTCTGGGCATTTAAACTTGAGCACCTCTTGTTACAAATGTTGTACAAATGATGAATTTTCTTCAAACACCTGTTGTACAAATGATGAATTTTCTTCAACAATGAAGCTTGCTCTCACTCTATGTATTGCAGCACGAATCACAATAATGTTAACAAATTAGTGGTAATGTTTTGTCCTCCAGGTTTCCTACAGAGCAAAATACACATGCAGATGGAATAAAGGTAAATGCCAACTAGCTCCAGTGCTAAACCATGTATGCTTATGTGTACACACCTAAAAATCACACCTTGCAGTGATTTCTAATGATTGTCCTGTGCCTTGTAACTCTACCCACAAAGTAGTGTAATTCAGCTCTCACTCCTAGCAAATGTTCTCTGTCATACTTCTAGCTGTCATTCAAAGGTTGCAATGACTTAAATGGCAGAGAGAATTGAAGCAGCCCCGCCCCCTCACACACACACGCTCCATGTACATATACCTACACAGAAAGCTTTTAAATATTTTCCGGTTGTTTTAGCATTCATCTAACACATTTTGAACTCTTCGGAAGGCAAGGCAGATCTCCGTGGCTTGAAAATGACAGGACTGGAGGTGGTGTTCACATGTTAAAATAGTGAACAGAAAGAAATCTTCATAGGGAGGTGGTGCTGTGCTATGCTTAGTGTTCAGTCGTGTCCAACTCTTTGCAACCCCATGGGCTGTAGCCTGCCAGTCTCCACGGATTCTAGCCTGCCAGGTTCCTCTCTGTTCATGGGAATTCTCCAGGCAAGAATACTGGAGTGGGATGCCATGCCCTCCTCCAGGTAGGGAGGTGGTGGTGGTGGTTTGGTTGCTAAGTCGTGTCTGACTCTTGAGACCCCAAGGATAGATGCCATGCTCCTCTGTCCATGGGATCTCCCAGGCAGGAATACTGGACTGGGTTCCCATTTCCTTCTCCAGGGGATCTTTCCAACCCAGGAACTGAACCCAGGTCTCCTGCATTGCAGGTGGATTCTTTACCAACTGAGCTGTGAGGGAAGTCTCATAGGGAGGAGTAACAGATAATATCAGTTGGGTGGGGTTCAGATCTTGTGTTATCTTAGTGGCAGATAGGAAGGGACCAATGTATGAGGAATACATGCACACTGTGATGCTATAAAAATATTTTGTCTAATGTCTCCTTCAGAGCACAGTCACCTTCTGGGAAAAGTGAAGCTTTACTAAATGCAGCCACTGCCAAGACAGACTTGTCCTTCCAAGCACTAGTATATCTGAAAGCAAAATCTCCAGGAGTTTTTTATCTACACTTAGCAGTAAATTTCCAAACCTTATTTCCCTGAAGGAGGATGACATAGAGCTTTCCAAACATCTGCAAAATAAAGAGATTTTTATGAAGAACAAATTGCAAGTTAAATGATCAGTACCTCATTAGAGAAAGAATTTGAAAAGATCTGAATTGGTGCTGTTTGGAGAGTGGTAGGGGCCTTTTACCATCACAAGAGATCCCTTCCATTCCCTTCAGTTTACAAGACAGATATCAACATTGTGGTTCTCAAAATTCTGTCATGTGGGTGATGGACAAGTGTGTGAAACCATTTACACCCATGGATGATAATAATGAAATGAGTCTTTCATGCTAAGATCCTAAAAATTCTAAAAGACGCGAGGATTGCCTGATGAGAAAATAACTTTATCTTCACAACTGTATATATTGTAGAATATTTTAGTAAATGGGAAAAAAATTTTTTTTTCTCCCTTGAAAATATGAAAATAATAAATAGTTACAGATTTTAAATTTAGGGAAAAGTTAAAATATGTTTGAAAATAAAATACTTGCTCTCTTTGTATGCTAAAATTTTGTTTATTTTTACTTTATCTGTGGAGTAGTGGTTGTTACTCTTGGCTTGTTTTTCTCCCCCAGGAAATGGGTGATACTAGACAAGTGTCAGATACTTAATGGCACTTTCCTTGGTGGCTCAGATAGTAAAGAATCTGCCTGCGATGCAGGAGATACAGAGGACCCAGGTTTCATCCCTGGGTTGGGAAGATCTCCTGGAGAAGGGAATGGCTATACCTTTGTCACTTAAAACTTTGACAAATTTCAAATATTTTTCTGTTTTAGGACCCTCTTTCTTCCTCATTGGATCAACTGATCATACATTAGAAAAATTCACTTATTTCTTTTCCCTTTTAATAAACAAATGCTCATATTCCTTACTATGTTTTTCAAGCTGATGATGGAAGATTTTATGATTTTTAAAAGTGAATTAATTTGCTCTTTACTTATGGAACTACCCTTTTTTTTTTTTTTTGGTCCCTCAGAGATATCCCCTTTTTGCATGATTAGTTCTTAGTGGAAAAGATATGTATTTCTGCTAGTCATATAACTAGTTCTGTAACCAAGCGAATCATGGTTAGAATTAGAATCCCTATGTGATTTGTAAGCACATTTCACATCGTTGTCCTAAGATAGAAACTGACTTCCACATGCAGAGTAAGAATCTGCTAGAACCAACTCATTTGCATTATCTATCGTCAGCTTTATTGGGGGGAAAGGGTTTTCCTATCCTCTGTGTGTACAGAATCTAAGCTGACAGAGTCAGGGAGTGAATATGAATTCCCAGAACTGCCACGTGGAGGGCAGACAGAGGACACAGTTCCCATGGCTGGTGCTGTCCCTTGCTTGCACTGTGGCTATGGCCTTCCTTCAGCTGTCTTCAGTCACAGAGGGTCAGAAACTGAAGTTAGCTTCTGAGTGTAATGTCTGTGCCCCCTTTTTACAACATTTTCCTCACCGTGCCCAATGGGACCTGGTTAGGCTCACTGTATTCTGAGCCCATTCCTGGCGGGTTTCATCATTTTGTCCTTTGACCAAAAGTGCGACTCTGGATATATATCTGTCAGGATACACTTCTACAGAGACGTTACAAATTTAACCCTAAATTAGGCACATGCAATAAATGAAACTATGAGATAAATTAACTAACTGCATTTTATGATGCTAAATCCTAATTTTCCCTGTTTCAGAAGAATGATTGACTTGTCAGTTTGTAAGCACTGAACCTCATGCCCAGAACCTCATGCCGCGCAGATTGCTCTGGGTCTCTTCAGCAATAAATCCTCAGTCCATGAGCCACTGATTTATGCATGTCCTTTCCCTCTGTGTGTGCACCATCCTTCTGCCTATGTTAGAAGCTATCCTAGGGTGTGGATTCTATCCTAATTGACTACCATATGCTTTCTGATGCCCTAATCTTTCTTAACCCTCTCTGTCTTTCCCCTCCCTTCACCTTATGATAGTTTTTTTTTTAAATTCATCCATTCTATAAACATTAATAGATTTCTTCATTTATTTTGTTTTCTAACTACAGTATTTGAAGTGTTTATTTGCTTATATAACTAAGACAAATAGGGATATGGGATAATCTCATCTATGCCTCCATATAGGGTCTTGAATAAAAAGCTCAAATGCTCTCTGTCTCTTTCTGTTTCTCTCAACTCCTGTGATTGCAGGTTCTATTTATTTTGGAGTATGGGCCTCATTGTCTTATTAAAGACAGTTTTCTCCATTCAAAAGGGGAAAATAGCCATCAGAGGTTCAGCTTAGATGTCCTTAAACCTTTAGAGTCTAGAAGAGGAGCATGTCTTTTCCAAAGCCCTCTCATAACAGTCTTGGGGAAGCAACTGATTAACCTGGCCTGGTCTTATGTCCATCACTAAATTTAAAGGGCCCAAGATCAGACATACCAGAATCATATAAAATGATACCTACGTGATTTCTGAAAGAAAGGATTCTAGGCAACACACTACAAACGGGCAAGTCATTCTATTAGACACCGGGCATACAGAGGGGAAAGACAGGCCTGTAAGGAACTTGGAGACAGTAAAGGAAGCAGACAAAAGACGACTCTAGTTTGATGTGATAATTTCTGAATATTCTTAGCTCAGGGTACCCTTGGAGCACAGATGAAAGCCAATCAGAGGTGGTGTTACCCAAAGGATTCCTGGAGGAACTAAATCCTGCAGGATGCCTGGGCATTGGCCAAATGAGGATTGACTTGCACATTGCAAATAATTGTAACAGCATGAGGACAATGTCGCAGACAAGAGAGCCTGTGACAGTCTAAGATCTGTAGGTAGTTCTGGCCACAAAGAGGAGGGTATGTGATAAGGAGGAAAAAGAAACTTGAGGCTGGGTAGGTACAAAGACTAGATCCTCAAGACTAAAACTTAAGACCATGAAAATGGCTTATTATGGGAAAACATTAAAAGCTATAGCATAATCATACTTATATATTAATAAATATAAGTCTAGGAACAGTGGGGGGAAAGGAATAGTGGAGGCAGAGGAACAGAGGGCATGGAGAACTGTCAAAAGGCATCTGCATTGACCTCAATGAAAGTCTAAAGGGAAGAGGAGAGACTTGAATTGAACAGCTTTGGAGAGGCTGAAAGGGACAAAACTGAGTGACAAATTGGATAGGTTAACAGAATACCAAAATGGATTTCAAGTTTTCAGACCTGGATGAACAGGGGAATGACAGATTGGAATCAAGATATAGAAGAAGGCTTGAAAAGGAATATTAACCCATTACCTATTATAAGTCTATTCTATAAGCCGGATGGTCTTCCATTCAGCACTGCAGAATTTCAAGGATTATTTGCTAAAGCTAGTTGATATCTCATTTTTTTCTTAATCTTCTAATTATCATGAAATTCAACATTTATGACCCTCAGAAATCTCAGTTTTGCTATATCTAATCTAAAACTAAGACCTAATCTAAAAATAAGGTTGCTGTTTTGCATTGCTGTTTAGTCACTAAGTCATTTCTGACTCTTTTGTGACCCCAGGCTTCTCTGTTCATGGGATTTCCCAGGCAAGAATACTAAAGTGGGTTGCCATTTCCTTCTCCAAGGGATCTTCCCAACCCGGGGATTGAACCCATGTCTCCTGCATTGGAAGGCTGGTTCTTTACCACTGAGCCACCTGGGAAGCCCAACAGTAAGGTTAGGTCCAAATAATCAGTGCTGCTTAGAACGGTGTGATCTATCAGTGGTCTGATGTAGAGCTTTGATTGAGAGATCCTGGCAGAAGAAATCCTAGAGAGAAGGCAGAAACAATGATATGAAGAATTTGAGGGGGTGGCACAAGAAATCAAGCAGTTTAAGTTGGTACACAATCAAAGATGCAGAATGGTACCATGGATCTACAGAAGAAATGAGAAAAATGGGAAATAATCCACCTTTAACTTATAGATTCACTTGCTAATTTACTTGATCATCTTTACTGTACTTTTTTCTTTCTTCAAAATCTACTCTTTCCCTCTCAAACTTCTCATCTCAAAGTTTTGGGTTTCTCAGTGAAAAGTGAAAGACATGAACCTGTAATTTTCTTTAAGAAGTAAACATGCTTAAAATAAATACTGCTGAGAGTCTGTTAAACTTCTCTTTCTCTCATTACTTTTATCTCTGCCTCTCCTATCCATCTCTCTTCCAATCCCTCTCTCATTCTTCTGAACAAGATAATTGCTTTCTTTACAGTATAAACAAACTGAAATCATCATAGTCTGACATCTTTCCTTGACATTCTACAGAAAAAGCAGCTATAAATCATGGAGCTGAGTTACCTCAAGGTGAGCAAGAGGAAAAGGAAAGATTTATAGGATAATAGATCATTGTCACTGATTTCTGCCCAGGAATCATACAGTTCATGTGAAGTACCCTGTGAGCTAAGGCTGCACAGATAAGGCTAATCTTCAGATGACATTCTCAGAGCAGAAACTAAGACTTCTAAAGCAAACCAGCATCCTCAGCATCCACGGTCTAAATAAAGTCTTCTAGACCTTTGACTCTCTGTTCCAAATTCTGACCTCTCTACTTTATTTAAACTTAGCTCTTGGGATATCCACATGCTAGACTCCTCAACCTTCCTCCCATTGATTATGCCAACTGGTCCTTTTCTTCTCATGATATACTTTGGTCAAGGTCAGGCTCGATGTGCACCACTTTCAAATAATCATTTCCAATCAATTCCATCCTATTAAAATACTTTTACAGTCAAGAATAATTTTTATATGTAAAACTACATCTTTCTATGTATAGCTATTGGTCTACTGTTCTGCATTATAGTTATAGTTCATTCATTTCACAGCCATTAAACTAAACACTTGCATATGCATACAATCTCTGTGTTGATTATTGGTGATTCAGATACATGTAAATGATATATGCTCTGGGATCTCAAGGAATTCTGAGTAAACTGATGATGTCTATCCAATAGGATAAGTTTTAGCTGGAGATATTTAGAGGGTGCTATGAGAACACAGAAGAGATGCATGGATTTCGGACTGGAGAGGCATAAAAGTCTTCCTAGAGGTTATGGGGGCTCAGCTCAGTTTGTGAATGACATGAAGAATTACCTGGTTGGGAGTTATGGTGGGACATCCCAGAAGACTTGAAACAGTCTGAGATATTGAAGAAATGTTAAGCTAATTAGTGTGGTTGCTACAGAAAATGCATGCAATCAATTGTGGGAAACAGACCAGAGAAAATCTCAAATAGAAACTTTGATATATATCAAAATCACCTAGGGAATTTACTAAGGAAGTTTCTTGGCCAGGTCCTGGAAATATGATTCAGTGTAGCCAGTAATCTGCAGGTTTAACACACTCTATTTATAAAGCAGTGTTGTGGACGTTTCAGTTCAGTTCAGTTGCTCAGTTGTGTCTGACTCTTTGTGACCCCATGGACTGCAGCATGCCAGGCCTCCCTGTCCATCACCAACTCCCAGAACTTATTCAAACTCATGGCCATTGAGTCAGTGATGCCATCCAATCATCTCATCCTCTGTTGTCCCCTTCTCCTCCTGCCTTCAGTCTTTCCCAGCATCAGGTTCTTTTCCAATGAGTCAGTTCTTCACATCAGGTAGCCAAAGTATTGGAGTTTTAGCTTTAGCATCAGTCCTTCCAATGAATATTCAGGACTGATTTCCTTTAGGATTGACTGGTTTGATCTCTTTTCAGTCCAAGGAACTCTCAAGAGTCTTCTCCAACACCACAGTTCAAAAGCATCAATTCTTCCACACTCAGCTTTCTTTATGGTCCAACTTTTACATCCATACATGACTACTGGAAAAACTATAGCTTTGACTAGATGGACCTTTGTTGGTGAAGTAATGTCTCTGCTTTTTAAATGCTGTCTAGGCTGGTCATAGCTTTTCTTCCAAGGAGCAAGCATCTTTTAATTTCATGGCTGCAGTCACCATCTGAAGTGATTTTGGAGCCCCCCAAAATAAAGTCTGTCACTGTTTCCACTGTTTCCCCATCTATTTGCCATGAAGTGATGGGATCAGATGCCATGATCTTAGTTTTTTGAATGTTGAGTTTCAAGTCAAATTTTTCACTCTCCTTTTTTACTTTCATTAAGAGGCTTTTTAGTTCTTCTTCACTTTCTGTCATAAGAGTGGTGTCATCTGGGTATCTGAGGTTATTGATATTTCTCCCATCAGTCTTGATTCCAGCTTGTGCTTCATCCAGCTCGGCATTTTGCATGATGTACTCTGCATATAAGTTAAATAAGCAGGGTGACAATATATAGCAGGGTGACAATATTGTCATTGTTCTGGACAATGAAGAGCAAATGCTGAGCAAAGACATTTGAAAGGAATCTTGAATGATGTTGGGAGTGATTGAAGGTCTTAAGTCGAAGAAAGACAAAGTCCACTTGTTGAGAAGTTGCCTGACGGGGGGCCATTTAGAAGGCAGGTTCAGTAATACACTTACTACATTTAAGCACACTAAGGATTGTATCATATTGTTTTCTTTTAACCTCCAAGAGCAATGTTTCTAAAATACATCATATCATGAAGCTCTGACATATTGAAAAATGAAAATTTGGGGACTTCCTCATTTACATTGCACATGCTAAGTTGCTTCATGTCCTACTTTTCTGACACATGGACTGTAGCCCACAAGGCTCTTGTGTCCATGGGATTCATCAGGTAAGAATACTGTAGTGGGTTGCCATACCCTCCTGCAGGGGATCTTCCTGACCCAAGGATTTAACCAGCATCTCTTAAGTCTCCTGCATCAGCAGATGGGTTCTTTACCTCTAGTGCCATCTGGGAAGCCCTTGCTTACGTACTCTATCAGAGTTCCTGGAGTGCGACCAAGTGATCTACATTTCAACAAGTATCTCAAGCAAGTTTTATATGCCACAACTAGCAAAGTACCTCCAGATCATCTCAGAGCAAACTGGATAGGTACTTTTCAGACCATCTCTTCGGGGTTGCCATGGTAGATTCTAATCTGAATGCATTCCAGCATCTCATACACAGAATTCAAAACATGCTGCATCAGCCCTAAAGCAACACTTACTCAGAACAGGGGTTTTTGGTATTTCCAAGAAGCACTTCCTATCTCCACAGCAGTTAAAAACAAAAAAGTCCTCATGCAAGCTTTTTAGGCTCACACTGAAGGAATTGTAGCTTCTAAAAGTCACATGGAAATAACCATGTATTAAGATGTTCTTTGAAAATAGAAAAAGCTGCCAATGCTTCTGTGAAGCTTAAGGAGCTTTTCCTTAAAAGAAATCAGGTAATTCGTTTTGAATTAAAGTTAAGCACTTGGCTTAGTTCTCTTTCATTTTTCTTCTTGTAAATCTCTGACTAAATTAATTAAAGCTGGTGTTTAAAGCTGGCAGCCAACCTGACACAGGAGGCCATGCAGCAAGCTGCACATCGATGGTGAAATTAGAACAGAAGTTAGACTATTTTGCTCAAGAAGAGCCAGCCTGTTTTTCTTCTGCCCCCTCCTTCACCTCTCAACACACACACACAGGACTGGCTGCCAAGATTTTCCCTATTGGATGCTTCATCCCTGAGTCCTGCAGCTAGCTTTTTTTTTTTTTTTTTTCTGTTATATAAAACTTATGACAAATGCTTGAGCAATAAAAAGGAAGCTTGGCCATTTTCCACTCACAAGCCTAACAGCATGAACAGTTGCACCTAATCTCATCATCCAAAACTAGATAAAGGCATAGTCTTCAGGCCAATGGCAGCAGAGAGGACTGCCTGCATCAGAAGAGGAAGTGGTCCTGAGATTCCATTGACATCAGTTATGATGGCTACTTTGATGTGTCAACTTGACTGGACTAAGGGATGCCCAAGGAGGTGGTGAAACATTTTTTTCTGAGTGTGTCAGAGAGGGTGTTTCAGAAAGAGTGTAGCATATGGATCAGTAGATGAGTAAAGAAGATCCACATCACCAGCTAGGGGTGGGCATCATCCAATTTGTTGAGGAACTGAATAGGATAAAAAGGAAGGGGAGGGGCAGGTTTGTTCTTTTTGGTTGGGCTGGGACATCCCTCCTTTTCTGCCCTCAAATATTGACTCTCCTGGTTCTCAGACTTTCAAATTCGGACTGCAGCTTACACCAGCTCTCCTGGCCTGAGGTCTCTGGACCTGAGCTGAGTTATACTATTTTTCCCCTTTACTTAAACATTAATTGGCGACTTACCATTGGCTTCGCCCTGATCAGTCCATGGTTAGCAATACAGGCAAATTCCCCATCCCAGTGAAGGAAACAGATTACACACAATTAGAACAATGAATGAACAAAAATAATTAAAGATTGTACACATGCTATGAAGCAGCAAAGCAGAACCCTCTTATTTTGTTCATATCTTCTCCTGTGGCAGAGGATAAGACAAGGAGCATTAGATAGGATGGAGTTGGTCAGGAGTGCTTTGGAACTGAGACGTGCAGCCTAAGAAGGAGCCAAGAAACCTAGAGAAAGTGTTCCTGGTAGAAAGGCTCCTGGGATGGTACTCCAAGAATTCGTGAGGAAATTATTTGTCTCTTGAGACCACTGGCTCTATTCTTTGACATTCTTTTCAATAAGAAATCACATTTTCCGAGAGTGCTAAGTAGACATTTCACAAGGCTCTCTCAGGGAAACTCTGAAATGAAGAGGTTGCTTTCAAAGTGACTTATTTATCCTCTTTTCTTGTAAGTTTAAGACACAAGTAGCTTGAGTGCATGAGGATCAAGGCACCTAACAAAAATATGCCAGTGGAAAGGGACTCCGCTGGGGCACAGCTGTTCTGGGGTCATGATTAACCTTCATGCTAAGTTCGACATTCGGCACAATTCCTCCTAGACTCAGCTGCCAAAAAGGGGAAGGTATCTGCAGTAATTAGATAGACTCAGTTGTTCAAGTCCCTGAAATGTTTTTGATCTGAAGATTAAGGCAATTTAAAGCAAAATTTGTTTTGGTATGGAGCTGGGGGTGGGGGTCATCAATGCTAAATTGTGGCAACTTTGAAATACCAGCTGGGTTCTGGTCGAGTGGAGACTGGGACAATCCTGGGCCGCTCTGATCAGTGCCTGTCTCCACACTGCAAGTTGATGTGATTTGACACCAATTAGCTGGTGTGCACACAAGTCTTTCCCTTCCGCAGTTAGAGGTAACCAGAGTAACATACACCTCTTCAAACATGACACGCAGCACACAAGGCATTACCTTTATTGATGTTCATCAGGAATGACAGGCAGTGAGATATGGAGAGAGGCTGGAGAGGCAGAAAATGTGATTGGCCACAAACAGCATTGGGGAGGACAAAACGTCCTAATGTTTGGATGAGGTCAAATAAGCAGACAAAATGTAAGTGTATTACTTCCCCAAAGCATGAACTCAGATGGTAAACATCTGTAAACATACTGGACATCTCAGGGGACTCATTGGTCCAGGAAGAGTAAGATCTTTCCCAGAAAACTCCCCAGCTGAACTTTCTCTTGTAGAAAAGACTGAAATGGTAGCTAACTTCCAGAGAACATTAAAGTTTGTTATTTTCTGATGTTTTTCAAAACTGAGAGCATTTTCCCAAATTTTCCCAGAAACAAACCAAAACTTAAGGGTGACTTTCATGGCCATAATCACAGTTTACAACTGTGTTTACTTATTTTTTAAAAATTACAATCCTCGGTGCATAAAAGGATGAACAAGTATCATAACAAATACTATTTCATCTCACCTCTCATTGCCAGACTGATCTAAAATGCTGTTGCTTAATGCTTTTTGCCAGTCTAGGAATTATTGGTAACTCCCATTTCCTATAAAACCCCCAAATCCTCAAGCCAGAATTTTATTCAACTCAGGCCTCCCTATGCAAACTTCTCCTTATGAAATCATGTTTTATAGTTCCACGGGTCTTCTTTTGTCTATGATCAAAGGAAATAAAGAGACAAAGACAAAGAAAGATTCACAGGAAATATTTCAAGGTCCAAAAGCCAAGTATAGAAAGATATATACCATACAATTCTGTTTTTTTTTTTCTAAAGTACATGTTTATATACTCATTCAGTTAAAGGAATGGACAGAAAAATTACAAGGCCTAATAAAAGAAAAGTTTTCTTTTTTAGCTTTTTTCTTCTTATACTGCAAAATTTGGGACTATTTTTTACAGTTAGCATATGTTGCATGTATTCATGGCATAAACTTATATAGATGTATATCATTAACAAGAAACATTAAAGAGTAGTAATTAATCTCACCACATGGACCACAGCCTTGTCTAACTCAATGCAACTATGAGTCATGCTGTGTAGGGCCACCCAAGACAGAGGGGCGATGGTGGAGAGTTCTGACAGAATGTGGTCCACTGGAGAAGGGAATGGCAAACCACTTCAGTATTCTTGCCTTGAGAACCCCATTAACAGTATGAAAAGGCAAAAAGATAGGACACTGAAAGATGAACTTCCCAGGTCGGTAGGTGCCCAATATGCAACTAGAGATCAGTGGAGAAATAACTCACTGACTCAATGGACATGAGTTTGAGTAAAGTCCAGGAGTTGGTGATGGACAGGGAGGCCTGGCATGCTTTGGGTCCATGGGGATGCAAAGAGTCAGACACAACTGAGCGACTGAACTGACTGATGGATGAATCTCACAGTTCCATAAGATTCTACCTGAAATCTCAGAAAACACAGAGGCAGGGAGGTGGAGAGGAGAGGAGAGGAGAGGAGAAACGATTTATAGATCTAACAAAAAACAGTTTGTTGGTTTAAAATGATATAGATTAATCAGTGACACATCTTCCTTAGTTTCTTCAATATTTACAGGAGAATGTCAATCACTTCTTCCAATTAGGCTGAGAAATGACATGTTTAACTAGAGTCAGATGGTAGCTGTGCCCAAATCCTAAATTCAAGCTCAAAATCTCAGCTTATAGGAACAGTATTTATGACCCATTGCCTGAATGAAGTGCAAATCTGCCACCTCCTTCAATCAGCATTTCCTGTGTCTTTTGGGACATAAATCTACAAGATGTCCAGTGAAGAAAGAATTCTTTGTTCAACCAGGTTTGGCAAATATTACATATAATCCCTTCCATTGATTCAGAGTGCACAGCAGTGTACAAAAATACATGAGATTTTGTGAAGTAAAGAAAAACGCCTTGACTTACTAACCTAGAATTTTCCCAATCTATTTTGTAAGGAATCTTTTTAAGCCAAACCTGATGTTTTATACTCAGGACAGAACTGCTTCTCCAGCTATTCCTAAATATGCTCCTAGTTTATACACCCAAAACTTCTTACCTGCTGTGTTGCCCACTCACCCACTATTCTATAAAATAACAGGCCTAGAGAATCCCATGGGCTGTACAGTCCATGGGGTTGCAAAGAGTTGGACACAACTGAGCAACTTTCACAGTCACTAAACTGAAATCTGTCTTGATACCATCACAATATACACATGCACTTTAAATCATGTTGTTTTGGTTAGCAAAAATTATTGTGAAAATTGTGAAAAAGTTTGCGTATGTTAAAAATAAACTCCCTAGGGGATGGATGGCATCCCCGACTCAATGGACATGAGTTTGAACAAACTCTGGGACATGGTGAAGGACAGGGAAGCCTGGTGTGCTACAGTCAATGGGGTCACAAAGAGTCAGACACAATTTAGTGACTGAAAAACAGTAACGTTTAGCTACTATTGTGAATAGGTGCAATGTTGAATTTCTTTTATAGCTTATCCAACACGTTCTCAAAACAATCCTATGAGGTTAGTGCTATTATTCACAATTAGTAATGAGGAAAAGAGCCTGAAGAAGTTTGTATAGTTTGGCCCAAGAGAACACAGCAAAGAAATTTTAGAGGTTTAGTTTCCAACCCAAGCAGCTTGACTCCTGGGCTCATGTTTGCAAACACGTCATGAACTCAGTGTCTAAAATAATCCATGATGGATACTTCTTTGTATTCCTCTACCAGAAATAACTTGACTCCTAAATGCTTTTAATGCTTGGTTCACTGTGTGCTGTGCTGTCACTTCAGTCGTGTCCTACCCTTTGTGACCCTATGGACTATAACCCGCCAGGCTCCTCTGTCCAGCAAGAAAACTGGAGTGGGTTGCTGCGCCCTCCCCCAGGGGATCTTCCCGACCCAGGGATGAAACTCACATCTCTTAAGTGTCCTGCACTGGCAGTCAGGTTCTTTACCACTAGCCAGTTGGGAAACCCACTTTGTTCACTATACGTTATGAAATGGGTTTGTTTTTCTCTTCCCATTGGTCCACAAACAGCTCCAGCTCAAAAGCTGGCTTAGCAGATGTGCAGAAGGCATGTGTGCGGTAGACCAACCTATAAGTGGCTCCATCTGACATTTTTACTTATTTTCCTTTTGCCTCATTTTGCTTCATTTTGTGTCTCATCAGTTTTAATTTACTTTTTATTGTTATGCTGTGCATATGTTATACAAATATAAGGTGGCAAGGTAACAATATATTGCAGCTCTGGCACTTCTTATACATTTCCTATCTGCAGCAGACCTTTTTTTAATCCAGCTGCATCATCATAAAATATCATTATGAAAATGAGCCAGAATTGAGTCACAGTCATAAACATACCTTCTTTACTAGAGAGTTCTAACCCTAGCTGGCAATTAGCATGCAGTGCATTGCAGGGGAGAAGATTTGCCAGGAGTCCAGTTTGTCATCAACAGATAAGTAAAAAATAGTTAATGTAAACCACATTTCCAAAGTTCATTCCACTTAGCAGGATGGACCTTGAGACTGAGATCTAGAGATTGCAATGAGAGTAAGTAATATGATGACCACTTTTCATTTATGTGATCATCTCTCTCCAGACAACTTTGCAGTTGTCCTATTTACTCCTCCTTGTTACACTTGTTTGGTTGTTCGGGTGTATGATGAGAGTGTAGAAACCTGAGCAACCATTAGTAGCAACTCCCCAGAGTACACGGCTTAAACTGCGTTAAGAGACCTGATTCGAACCAAGCTTGTACAAATGCCTCTTGCCCTGTGTGGGAAAGACATCTATTTCAAAGATGGCTGATCCTGTGAGGTGCTGATCTGATTCATCTGCATGGCTGTATCTTAGCAACTGCATGGCCCATCAGTTTCAGTTATGGGGAGCTGATAGACTTTGGCTTCAACTATGTAACCAGTTGTTTAGAAATAATAACAAAATCAACTTTTTAAAGACTTAAAACAATAAAGCTATGCTATAGAAAATTTTGAAAAATATGGATACACAAAAAGAAGATACATAGCAATAAAATTGCTCACTCGGCCATGGGAATGTACTTGGATTTACACACACACATACATATTATATATATATGTATACATACACACACACACACATATATATATACAAACGTACATGTATTCATGTATGTGTGTGTGTGTGGCTTCACAAATGAAGCCCAGGAGTTAGGATTCCAAACATCCATTTAACAACCTGGTAGACTGTATTAATATCTATCATGATCTAGTTCTTCTTTCTGTAGGAAGATTTTACTTTCTTGCCACCTTGAAGTCAGAATTGACTGTGTCACTTGCCTCAGCCAATGAAATACAAGGAAACAGATGTGAGACACTCCTGTGTGAAATGGTAAGAGCCAGTGCATGATTTGCCACATTCTCTTTCTTCTCTCTCTCATGACAGCCGCCCTGTCTGCCTCTACTTCAAAGCGATGACAATGGCAATCCAGTAGCAGAGCCCCAACTGACTTTGTGTCATGAGAGAAAGAAATGAGCCTTTGTTGTTTAAAACCACAGAGGTCTGGGTATTACTTGTTATCACAGCATAATATAGCCTGTCCTGATTGTCACACTATCTTAACACAAACCGGTTGCAATAAACTTCAAATGGCTATGCCAAAGCTAACAGAGCTATCATTTCTTAAAAGCAGACTAAAGAGCCACAACTACACAGAAAATGATGCTCAGTCATCATTTTTTTAGATGATTGTCTTAGAAGACTGTGGGCTAATGTAAGAGTGTGGCTTTTGCAACATACATTCAGGAGAGGTGAATGCCAATCTTTCTCATTAATACAGTAATAATCTGTTATCCATCAGTGATATCCAAAAAAAATTCCTCATCAGATGTGGCATTGAATTCTTGCAAGAATAACTGAGATGCTCAGGCCTCCATCTATCTTCTACCTTTTCCCTCCTCTCCTCCATAATAAGAGAAGAATATTTGACCTTTCCTGTTTGTGAATGGGTGGGGCAGAAGCTAAGACCTACTTGGGATTAAATCTGATACTGTGTTAGCATGAAGTTTGTGCGATTTCTTGTCACTGAGATAGAGACACTCAAGTTCATTCCAGGTTAGGGTTTCTTATTTTTCCATGTTTCTCCTTTCCTACTCTTTTACATAAACTTAAAACTTTAAAAAGTTTTTTTTGGCTTCCCTGGTAGCTCAGCAGTAAAGAATCCACCTGCCAATGAAAGAGATGTGTATTCAATCCCCGGGTGGGGAAGATCCCCTGGAGAAGGAAATGGCAACCCACGCTAATATTCTTGTCTGGGAAATTCCATGTGCAGAGGAGCCTGGCAGGTTACAGTCTATGGGGTCACAAAGAATCAGACATGACTAAACAACAACAGTGTTGTTACTGGGTTCTGTGTTTTGAGAAAAGTTATTTGAGATGCTTTGAGTTTTCACATAATGAAACTCCTTGAGTGGAATTTAAAGTTGGATAGTCTTATAGTATATTTGATATACTATATATAATTTGATAGTATTTGATATACTAATATAATAAAATCTGACTATAATCTATACCAAGCAGTTATATGAATAAAAGTAACCCCACATAGACTAATTATGTCAATCATCACCTGAAGTCACTTTTAAATGGAAGCTGTATTGGAAGAATAATATTTGCCATATAATAATATCATTTATTACAATACTGTGTGCTTACTGATAACCCATTAACTACTGGTGAATGAGACCAGTTGATGTTTTAGGAACTAAAAGTCATACAACTAACACAAGCTTTGAATACATATCTGCGTGACCTAAACCTGTTATCTTGCCTTATCTTGGCCTTTCAGATATCCAGAGAAAATGCAAATAACTTACAAATAATAGACATGTCATTTCATGGTTTCAGAAAGCTTGTGGTATTTCTAGGCACAAGACTTGCTAACAAACACTTCATGAGATGGAAGGGAAGGGAGAAAATATTTCATTTCATTCATTTAATCTATCAATTAGGAAGTCATTAATTCTAAAAATATTTATTGAGGCCCTATTATATGCCAGAGTTCCTGCTTGGCATTGCAGATAAAATGGTTATCAACAATAGAAATCCCTGACTTTAAAGAACTCAAGCTACAAAAATAGGAGCTACAAGTAAATAAATAAATGGATACCAGCCAATAAAGTATGTACTATTCATGATAAATATGGTAAAGACAGTAAACCCAGTGGTACCTGGGAATATCACAGCAAAGTAG
The DNA here is from genome assembly GCF_000754665.1 of Bison bison bison. Taxonomy (NCBI): domain Eukaryota; kingdom Metazoa; phylum Chordata; class Mammalia; order Artiodactyla; family Bovidae; genus Bison; species Bison bison. Next base: position 25,174,923 of record NW_011495018.1, read on the forward strand.
ATGGATGGGGATGGATGGAGGCATATTTCAGAGAGGATAACGGGAAAAACCTCTCTGAAGAAATGACATTGAATAGAGTTGAAAGATGAAGAGCTAGCCATGAAGAACCAGGGGAAACAAAACCTGCAGAGGAAACAGCAAAGTTCTGAAGCAGGGGACAACTTGGAAGGAGAGTGAGTGGGGGGTGGCGGAAGACGGAGCCTCAGATGAGTCAAAAGGGCACCAGGACCCCATCAGGTGGGAACTTGCAAGCTGGTGACATAAAGTGTGATTGTCATTCAAAGGTACATGGGAAGACATTGATGTTTTAATTGAATGTTAGAGGAACATTTCTCAAGTTGGGAGGACAGCACCCAGCAGTATTGAAAGAGCATTCAAAAGTGACGTAGTGCTGCTATGAACATTTGGGTGCATGAATCCTTTTAAATTATGGTTTTCTCTGTATATGCCCAGTAGTTAGATTGATGGGCCACATGGCAGTTCTATTTTTAGTTTTCTTAAGGATGGACCTACTGGAGCTAGAGAACTTTCTTAAGGATGGACCTAGAGAGTGTTTTACAAAGTGAAGTGAGCCAGAAAGAGAAAAACAAATATCAGATATTAACACATGCATGTGGAAATTAGAAAAATGGTATAGATCTTATTTGTAAAGAGATTCCCTGGTGGCTCAGACGGTAAAGCGTCTGCCCGCAATGCTGGAGACCCGGCTTCAATCCCTGGGTCGGGAAAATCCCCTGGAAAAGGAAATGGCAACCCACTCCAGTATTCTTGCCTGGAAAATCCCATGGACAGAGGAACCTGGTGGGCTACAGTCCATGGGGTCGCAAAGAGTCAGACACGACTGAGCGACTTCACTTATTTGTAAAGCAGAAATAGAGACTCAAGCATGGAAAACAAATGGAGAGAAATCAAGGGGGAAAGGGGAGGTGGAAGGAATTGGGAGGTTGGGATTGACACATATACACTGTTGCTACTTGTATAAAAATAGATAACTAACAAGACCCCACTGTATAGCAAAGGGTGCATTGTGGTGTCCTGAAAGGGAAGGAAGTCCAGTAGGGAGCAGTATGTATATGTATATGTATATGTATAGCTGATTCATTACGCTGTGCAGTAGAAACTAATATAATATTGCAAAGCAACTATATTCCACTAAAAGTTAATTTTAAGAAAGTGATACAGGCTGGGCAAACTAGCTGCAGCCAATGGATTCAAGTAGGTGATATATTCCTATGTCCAGGACATAGCATAGTGTTTTGAAGATGCTCCTTTCCCTCTTTTCCATATCTTCTAACAAAGCAAATATCCTCAGGTCATTTGCTACATGTCCCACAATTAAAGCATCCTCAAAGTAATCCCAAACATTCCAAAATGATGTATTTGGGTTCCTTTGCCATTCTAGGGGCAAATAATTTGAGCTTCAGTATTTGTATGCATCTAGCCTATATCCATAATCTTTTTTACAAAATAAAACTGTTAAATATGAAACAGTTGTACAGAAGAAAACTTTATAAAGATTCATCTCCCTTAGCATAACTATTTACATTTTTCTGTATACACATAAAATTTCACATCGCTGCAATCAGTGTTTACATACAGTTGTTTGGCATTTTTATTTATATTCTTTTGTAGGCATTTTCATGATTCTATAATTTTGGCATTTGTCATTTTTATGGGTGTATACCACTAACAGTTTCATGTATCATGGTTTAATTAATTCTTACTTAAGAGATAGATATATTATCCATACATTTTCCTACTCCAAATTGGTTCCTAGACCCTTTTCAATATATTCTATGGTCCTTCCATGTTTCTGGAGCACCTATGACCTTTTAAAATAAAAATGAAAATTAAAGGAAAATGATTTTCCTAAAATGATCATGTATTTCTGACATTCAAAGAGGTTTTTCCCCTCGATTCTTTTATATGTATATTTTTTTATGAACTGCCATCTAACTTACTCCATTAGCTTTTAGACTTTATTCCTATAAACCTCTACTGGGTCTTTGCCCCTCTCATCAATTTTAACTCTTTCTTTGTTTCCATTTTCATTAGACAGAAGGCCCAGAATAGCTAACACACTCAATTGTATTTCTTCATGCTTTTGTCATCTGAATTTCTTCCTTTAGGATCAGAGGCTAGCTTAGACTTCTTCCTTATGAAAAATAGACATTTTCCCCCAAAGAATTAGGGTGGCATGTACTTTAATAACTGTGAAAAATATAGAAAAATTTAAAACAGAAACATATAGGAATTTCTATTGATTAACTATGCTAGACTGAATTTGTTGGTATAGATTCATCCTTTTCTCTGTGTAGTAGTTTTACCTAGCTGTGGTCACACTGCTTTTGTAATTTTATACCACTCTTCCACTTATCACAATTTAATAAGCATTTTTCATACTATGATGCTTTTCATAGCTAATATTTTAATGGCTGCATAAACTTCCTTTGATTGGTGATGTTGTTTTTATTTAGTCTCTAAGTCGTATTCAACTCCTTGCAACCCCATGGATTGCAACATGCCAAGCTTCCCTGTCCCTCACTATATCCTGGAGTTTGCTCAGACTCATGTCTCTTGAGTTGGTTGATGCTATTCAACCATGTCATTCTCTGTTGTCCTCCTCTCCTCCTGTTCTCTATCTTTCCCAGCATCAAGGTCTTTTCCACTGAGTCAGCTCTTTGCATCAGAGGGCCAAAGTATTGGAGCTTCAGCAACAGGCCTTCCTGATTTCCTTTAGGATTGACCTCCTTGCAGTCCAAGGAATTCTCCAGGATCTTCTCTAGCACCACAATTCAAAAGCATCAATTCTTCAGTGTTCAGCCTTCTTTATGGTCCAACTCTCACATCCATACATGACTGCTAGTGATACTGCCATTGGTGAGCCTGCCGTTTTGTTAACCACTTCTCCGTTTTCTAAATCTGCATAGCTTTCTTGCTGGAATTCAGTGGGTTACCAAGAAGTTGAGAACATCCTTAAACAGCCTTAGAGCAGTGTCTCCTTTGTTTTACCAATTGATGCCATTTTTCAGGTATTTGCTTCTTATAGTTTAGACTGTATTTTCACCTTGTCCCAGCCATTCCTTTTCTCTCTTGCTCTTTCTGCCTTTCAACATAGCTTGGAATTCCTGAAGACAGGCATTTGATTTTATTTCCCCCTGTTACAAAGCACCTTCTAATCTGTCAGCAAAGCTCATTCCTTCCATCGCTTACCCTGTGAGCTGAAGCCCAGGGAGGAATTGGTGATTGTCAAACACATCATAAGCGATATAAAGATGAGTCCAGAGGGTATTAATTCAGAGAGAGGGAGAGAGGAAGAGAGACAGGGCAGGAGCAACTCCTCTGTGAAAGAGGGGAAGAGTGATGATAAAGGGAAATGGAAGGGCAGCTTTGGTTTCTAGAAGAAACATTCTGCTGTGAGAAATGCCAAGGAATGAAATTGACCTCCGTGATGGATCATTATGCATTGATAAGAGAGACCTGGAAAATGGCATCAGTTAAACACCACTATCCATTCAGTGCATTAATGAGACAGCTTTCAGAATTCACTCGGATAAAGAGGGCTATCAATACTGGAGAAATCCAGAGGTTCTGTGGCAGATTCGAGCAGGATGAATATTTGCTATGTGCATGGGGATTTTTCATTCTGTTTCTCATTTTTCCTGCATACCACCGTCAAAACTCAACTGTGCCCAGAAGCCTGAGAAATCCAGCCTCATTTTTGCAATATTGTATGATAATTTCATAGTACTAAATGTGGAAAACACCAGTGAGTCTTCCATTCTGGTCAGTTTTCAAAGCTATTTAAGCATTCTGAGAATACAGGCTCCACAAAGCCTTGGAGTCAAAAAAATTTTATTTCTCAAACAGATGGTCCAAAGACCACACTGCATCTGATTGGGAGATTTTTTGTTGTTGTTGCTACTGTATTATATTAATAAATAACAGACCTTCATTTATTGTTTATATATTTAATATTTATTTATTTATATATTCCCTACTACATATTCCACAAAACATTTGAGACCAGCAGTAGACTATTTTAGAAAAGCTTATATGATTAAAAAAAAATGAGCTTATCATTAGTGAAATTTTATGTACTGTGATGAGATGGCTTTTATTGGTAATGACCAGACTATTCTCTCCACTGACTTAGAATATATCCTGTTATATGTGCTATAACTAACATCAGTGTAAAGGACTCTGTGTATGTGGCTGGACAATTATGTAACAAACAACAATTGAGAAATAGGATAAGCTTAAAGACTTCTAATTGCACATATGAATTATCTTTGTACCCCCAGGGAACTCCATAAAAATATAAGAGAATAAATAAAAATAAATTGTAAACACATAAAAGGAGCAGCAAGGAGAGGGGATTTTGAGAAGGTTTTGGAATGAGGCAAGTGGGTGAATGAATCAGTTTTGCTAAGAAACCTGAGTTCTTTAGCAGAGGAAGGCCTGTAGGGTGTGAGCCAATTAGAACTCAGAACTCAACATCAATCACAGCAGCACTGGAAGAGACAAAAGGGGGAGATGTTGGTAGGAGTCAGCACCCTGATCTATGATCTATTCTACCCAGTCAGGCAACTACATTTTCTTCACCCCAGCAGGTGCTTCATTTTAATTCTATAAAGGAATATAATCCAGAGAAGTTCCATTATAGGGGCAGGAGGCACAGCATGTAATGGGAAGAAGAAGAAGGTTGAATTGAAGTGACCCCAGCCATCACCCACAACTAATTTTTCCCAAGAATGCTGGCACTGACTCCCCTATCTAACAATCAGCTATCCACACCAAACCCTCAGCCTGGACTTGGCTAAAGATAAAGCTGCTGTTTTCTCTTTTCAAAAAAGGAATACATAAAATGCAGATTCAAAATATAGGCACTGAAATCCCCATAGTGCAATTTCTAAGACTAAACAATCACTGAATGATGTCCACTCCAGATCTCCTAATCAACTATTCAGTGGCTGTTCTCTAATATAAATTTTAGAACACCAGGGGTAAAAATAAGTTCCTAAAATATCCTAGCTGGCAAACAAACAAGATTACCCACAAAGGAACAGGAAAGCTTCTTTCCCATTTTAAGGTTTCAAGTCTTTTCTTCTTGACCTAAGAAGCATTCCTTAACCACTATTGTTCACGATCTTCTATCTTTCTGAAACTTAGCATGATATAAGTTTTTCAGTAGCAACATTAGAAGCTGAATGAAAATGAAGCAATGTCTTCAAAACTCTAAGGGAAAGTGTATTTCTGACATAAGATGCCATACCTGGCCAAAGTATCAATCAAGTATGAGGGAAGCAAATTACATTTTCAGAAATACAAAGTCTCATGATTTCCTCTCATATCTCATTCTCAGAAAATGACATGAAGCTGTGTCTCTCCAAAACAAGGAAATAGACCAAGAAAGACAAATATTAGTTCAACCAAAAGGCGAGTGAAGAGAAGTCCCAAGAGGTTATCTGTGCAGTTCAGAACGCAACCAGTCGGAGTAGAAGTGAAGGACGGAGGGCCCAGGAGGGAAGACTATTTCAAAGAAAAATAACTAAATAAATATTATCTCAGCTGGTGTAGGAAAAGGTATTCTAAAGGAATCTATACATCCTTTGTAGAGTTTGAAAAAAATGATTATGTATTGAAAAGCAAGCAATTTTTTCTATAAAAGCAATCAATAACTCTAATCTAGAAAGTGATGCCATAGTACCCTACTATTGAATAATACTTACATAATCATACAATGTAACACATCAACATGTATTTAACCAAAACTGGATTGTAATTATATTTTATAAATGGAGGGAAGAGAAGAGGGGAAGCGGAGGTGTTGGAGGGGCTGAGACAGGGTCTAAGGATGTTAAATCCTTATTTACTACACTATCAAGTAAAGAAGTAATGCTCAAAAGTACAAGTCAACAACTGCTAATAGTATCATAGATACTGTAATTGTTAACATAATTAGCATCATGGATACTATTAGAAATATGGAAATCAACCCAAATTTTATTTATATAGAAAGAGATAGAGATAAAGAGTTAGAAGGAGAAATATGGGTGTATATGCATGTATATATATATAATCATTGATAGTAATTGACTCTGCAGAACAGGAGATTCAGGAATGAGGCAGAGTGGGGACTAGTAAAGAGAAAGTGTTCTGTGACAGTTTTACAGTATTTTTTATTCTTAATTTGCGTGTTCTATATTTATAAATAATTTTTAGAAAAAGTAAAAAAAACTTGAAGGGGAAAAATGGTAGATATTTTTATGTATAGAAGGTTAATATATTTAGATGGGGGACTAAAACAAGGAGAATTTTTTGTTGGTTACACTATTCCTGTGCATTTATGTATGTTTTTATAGTTTCATCATTAAATCCATAAGAGTTATAGTGGAGGTAGATGCTACAGAACTTGTTGACTGCTTAGCTGAATGGCTCATGGGAGAAAAGGATAAGCCAGTCCCTTCTTTTGAGGATGGAAGTAGAGCTGTTTGAAGAACCAAACTTAAGGGAAAAGAATTTAAACAATCGATCTGTTTGTGCTTTTCCCAACGATTCTTTCCCATTTTAAGGTTTCAAGTCTTTTCCACTTGATCTAAGAAGCATTCCTGAAGCACTACTGTTCACAGTTCTCAGTCCTTCTGGAAATAATAGACCTTCTCTGGTCTCTGTCTGCTTTTGGTGAGTGACATTCTCTCTCTCATTCTCTGAGTTATACCCATAGTGTAGTAGGTTACACACACACACACACACACACACACACACACACACACACACACACACACACACACAGGCCCAGTGATGATTCTCTATTCTCTACCAGGCATGGAATTAGACACATGATCTGTTCTATTTTATTGAATTGGCCAGAAAGTTCACCCTGGTTTCTCCATATCATTTTATGGAAAAACCCAAACAAACAAACTTTCCAGCCAACCCAATGCATTGCTGCCCTGAAGATACCAGGAACTAGGACTGAGGGATCTTACCTATCTCAATACACTATTGAGAAAACAAAACTACACAACAACAAACCAGCCCTCAACATGCAGGAACTGGTCTGAGACAGCTGGGCCTTTGCGTGCGTGGGATCTGGATGGATATCCAGCTCACAGCTAGGCCAGGTCAGTGACCTGTTGGATGTAAACAATCTTACAAAACACCAACACCAGAAAAATAACTCTGAAACCAATACAAAATTAGACAAAACAAGGTCATTTTACAATTTTGTATATATGCCAACAAGATAAGTCTACCTCATAACCCGCAAAATGCCAAACACCCCTCCTCTACCCCAGCCTTGTATGAGTGACACTGCTTCTTTACCAATTACAACTTAAACCTCACTCCAGTGTGCTTTCCCCAAAGATTAAATATTTTTTACAACTTATTTTGCATTTTTTTTCCTGTAGTGTAAGCATCGACTCGGAGAAGGCAATGGCACCGCACTCCAGTACTCTTGCCTGGAAAATCCCATGGACGGAGGAGCCTGGTTGGCTGCAGTCCATGGGGTTGCGAAGAGTCGGACATAACTGAATGACTTCACTTTCACTTTTCATTTTCATGCATTGGAGAAGGAAATGGCAACCCACTCCAGTGTTCTTGCCTGGAGAATCCCAGGGACGGGGGAGCCTGGTGGGCTGCCGTCTATGGGGTCACACAGAGTCGGGCACGACTGATGCGACTTAGCAGCAGCAGTAGCAGCAAGCATCAATTAAGTTATTAAAGAGTGAAAACATACTATATGTATTCAAAGTTGCCTTCTGGTATATTTGGAGAAAGGAATGGCAACCTACTCCAGTATTCTTGCCTGAAGAATTCCATGGACAGCAGGCTATAGCCCGTGGGGTCACAAAGAGTCAAACACAACTGAGTGACTAACACTTTCACTTTCTTGCTTCTGATGTATTAGTTAATTTGAATAAACAAAATTTAGGGACTTATTTTCAACTTCAAGGTTTTCTTAACATGAGAGGCATAGCTGGAGTTTTGTCAAGCACTGAAATGTCTAGAGTCATGATGCATCTAATAGATTTATTTAAAATGTATCACTTTTGGAAAAAAATTGGGAAAATGTATCTAGCCTGATGAGATACTACAATCTTTTCTAAAGATGAAACTCCCAGTAAGATTTTTCATAGGTCTTATCAGTAGGTGGAATATTTTCACACAAGTCCTCCCACTGAAGTATCACTTGTTTCTAAATAAATGTATCAATTACACATTGGAAAGAAAGTCTCCATCTATCATTCTTCCAAGATTTGGGAAGGAAGATGCAAAAGTCAGCAAGATCCACCCTTGGCAGCCATGATTAGGAACATACTGCAACAATCAAAGTTGACATTGCTAACAATTTATGTGGCTCAACCTTAATTCTGATGTACTGACAAGTGAAAAGCTGGCAGAAATACCTCGCCCAGATTCTCTAATGTTTCAAGTGCTCTATGATGCTTTCTTCCAAAATCCTTCAACTCAATCCACATCCTAACTCTGTCTTGCCATGGTATCTTTCACAGGCTTTCAACCTTGTTTTGTTATTGTCATGCAAGAACAAGTTTCAAGTTAAAAAGATTTAAATTGATCTATATGTCTTCCTGTTAGTACACATACATGTTTACATTTTTTATGTCAAAAATATCTCTAGTAAAATCTCAGTGATGGATTTTTTAAAAATAATTGATTTATGCAGTATCTTGGTTGAAATGGTGCTTTTGATTAATGTATGAAAAAAAGGTTTCAATGAAATTAATTCACAGCAGCCATTCTCAAACTTTTCCATATATTAGAATATACTCGTTCATTTTAGAACTTTGGGGGATGAGGCTGCATCTCATTCCAGTGAAACCTCTGAGAGTGAAGACCAGTCATCCATATTTCCAAAGCCCACTCCCAAGATGGTTCTAATGTGAAGCCAAGTTTTGGATCAGTGATCCAAATGGGTAACTTGTGTGGAATGAACAGCACTGGTACTAGCTGGAAGCTTGTCAGGAATGCAGAGTGCTGGAGCCCT
>NW_011495018.1:25184035-25199435 GCF_000754665.1 Bison bison bison
TGGAGCCCTTCCTACACCTACTAGTTCAGAATCTGATCTAGACGGGGGCTTCCCAAACTTCAACGTACCTTCCAAGAACTTTGGAGTTCTTGAAATGCAGATCTGAATTCAGTTGTTCAGTCAGAGAGCCTGAGACGCTATACTCTCTAAGAACACCCACGGTTCTGGCTCAAGACTAGTCTTTGAGAAGGATATAGCTGGTACAGCATGAGCCACATTCCTGGGTACGCAGTCATCACAGCCTCCAACATAACAAGGATAATAATAGCTACATCTTTTTCAGTTCAGTTCAGATCAGTCTCTCAGTCATGTCCGACTCTTTGCAACTCCATGGACTGCAGCACACCAGGCCTCCCTGTCCATCACCAACTCCTGGAGTCTACCCAAACTCATGTCCATTGAGTCGGTGATGCCATCCAACCATCTCATCCTCTGTTGTCCCCTTCTCCTCCTGCTTTCAATCTTTCCCAGCATCAGGGTCTTTTCAAATGAGTCAGCTCTTCACATCAGGTGGCCAAAGTGTTGGAGATTCAGCTTCACCATCAGTCCTTCCAATGAACACTCAGGACTGATCTCCTTTAGGATGGACTGGTTGGATCTCCTCACTGTCCAAGGGACTCTCAAGAGTCTTCTCCAACACCACACTTCAAAAGCATCAGTTCTTCAGCACTCAACTTTCTTTATAGTCTGATTCTCACATCCATACATGACCACTGGAAAAACCATAGCTTTGACTAGATGGACTGTTGTTGGCAAAGTAATGTCTCTGCTTTTTAAATGCTGTCTAGGTTGGTCATAACTTTTCTTCCAAGGAGTAAGCGTCTTTTAATTTCATGGCTGCAGTCAACATCTGCAGTGATTTTGGAGCCCCCAAAAATAAAGTCAGCCACTGTTTACACTGTTTCCCCATCTATTTGCTATGAAGTGATGGGACCGGATGCCATGATCTTAGTATTTGAATGTTGAGCTTTAAGCCAACTCTTTCACTCTCCTCTTTTACTTTCATCTAGAGCCTCTTTAGTTCTTCTTTGCTTTCTGCCATAAGGGTGGTGTCATCTGCATATCTGAGGTTATTGATGTTTCTCTCGGCAATCTTGATTCCAGTTTGTGCTTCTTCCAGCCCAGCGTTTCTCATGATGTACTCTGTATATAAGTTAAATAAGCAGGGTGACAACATACAACCTTGACGTACTCCTTTTCCTGTTTGAAACCAGTATGTTGTTCCATGTCCAGTTCTGTTGCTTCTTGACCTGCATACAGGTTTCTCAAGAGGCAGGTCAGATGGTCTGGTATTCCCGTCTCTTTCAGAATTTTCCAGTTTATCATTATCCACACAGTCAAAGGCTTTGGCATAGTCAATAAAGCAGAAATAGGTATTTTTCAGGAACTCTCTTGCTTTTTCGATATAGGCAGCTACTACATACCAGACAATAGGCTAAGAGCTTCTCTGTTGCAAACTCTATGAGGAAGAATGATGATACTTTACATTTAAAAAATAAATTAAGTTTCAGAGAGGTAGAATGTGGCTCAAAACTACTCAGCTTCCCCTATATCAAAAGCTCTCAGAGGTCAGAGTCATTATGAAGCACCCAATGTGTTCATTATGTATATAAACTATAAAACATTCTGCTTCAGCATGGTTGAAGTGAGGGGCCTCAATAATCTGTCATCATCCCAAGGGATAGTCTGAGTCCCTTCTTAAGCTTCAAATGATGGCATCCCAACAAGACGATAGGACTACAAAGTGATGCTTAATGAACATGCCAAAAGAACCCAAATGGATTTCCACCTAGCAACTCTTTATAAGCATTGGTAAATATTCATTTAACTGTATGTACTTAAAATGGCAAGGCATACTGTTGAAATGAATTTTTCAAGAGACGGGCTTCTTAGATTTCTAATAAATGAGAGGATATCATCACTCTGCTTACCCCTCCAGGACATTCAAAATAAGTGGAATACACAGCACGTCTCTGAAAGCCACTTTAAGAGGAGACAGATATAAACTCATAAAGTAGTTGAGCAATAACACGAGGTGGCATATGGTAGATGCCAAATGAGCGACGGAGGCAGTATTCATAATGATAGTAGCTACCACTTCCTGAATAACTATTACATGGCAGATGTTTTATATAAATTGCCTCATTCGATCACTACAATCCAAGTAAGGTTATAATTACTATTCCTATTTTACAGATAAGGAAAAGAAAACTCAAGGAATTATGTGACTTTCCCAAGGACTCACCAATATTAAAGGCCAAACTGGGATTCCAACTCTAGGTCTCTGTGACCCTAGATGCTATTCTACTTTTAGACTACCTTATTGCCTCTCCTACACAATCCTACCTCCTCTGTATTCTGAGAGGTCAGTGAAAGAAAACATTAGCAACAGAAAAAATTTTGCAGGGAGATTTTTACATGAGCTGTTTTCATAAAGATTGCTGGAATTTTGATAAACAGAGAAGGGGCAGGAAGAGAACCTGAATCAGGAAAAGATCAGGAGCAGTATCAGGAAATGAAGGATGTTCAAATTTGGTAAGAATGTCTTGTTTGGGGAAGAATTGTGGGTTGGCGTTCACAAACTAAGAACATTATGAAAGACCTTTAAGATCCTCTCAGGGATATTGGTCTAAAGACAGTGTGGTCCTACAGAAATTTTAGGAGAGGGAGAGAAATGATGACCCTAGAGTTTGATGAATAAGACCCCAGTGTGATGAATAATTTATAGGCTCAGATATGAAGGAATCTGTGAAGGACTCTAAGAAGCCACATTGAAGTTTTGTGAAAATATTGCAAATTTGGGGGCAGAGCAGTTCTTTATGAAAACTGAAAACACAAAGCAGTTCAGAATTGTAGAGTTCAAAGGGGTTTGGAATTTTCTCCAGCAAGTGGAAAGCCATCATGAAGATCATTTTAGGAAAGAAAGAAAAAAGAAATATCTATTAGAAAACAATGAGATTTTGGTTTGAGATGTTGTTCATGGAAATGTGAAAGAAAGTATAAAATAATAGGAATCAAGGCTCTACAGAAGATCAAAAAATAAAGAATTACTGGAATATTGGTAGTTTGAAAGAATTCAGAATGACTAGAAGATAGTAACACTTGGAGGATTGTGAATTGCTCATCTATTTACTTGAACTTAAAATCTGGACATTGAATTTACAGTGTAAAGGAAACAATACCAAGTAGAATGTATTTTCCTTTCAAAAAATCCATGGTGATAATAATAGCTTATGTTTATATACTCTGCTTTTACTCATAGGTTTTATTGTCTTATTTAAAAGACTCTTACATAGATTACCTCATTGAAATCTCACTTATCCATGAAGGGATTAGGGTAGAAATTATCACCCACATTTTCTATGCTGGGAAAGTGAGGCAGAGAGAGCTTCAGTCATGTACTTGAGGCCACTTGGAGTATAAAGGGCCAAACCAGAACTGGTCCCCTTGCTGTGTTTCAAGTCCAAGATCAGTCTCCTACAACAAAGACAGCAACTCCTAGCCAGAAGAAAGCTGAGATGGGTGGGGGATGAGCACATAGCTTTCTGTAGCAACATGTCACTCCTTCAGTTAGTCCGTAAAAGAGAAGACAATTCAATAAAAGTAGGTAATGACTTTGCATTTTAATTGTCATTAGGCTTAAATTACAGAGGTACTTCTCATCGGTTTCCAGGAAAGTGAGAGAGCAAGAGGGATGAAAGTTGGTTAAAGGTGAGGGTTTCCTCTCTTTTTCAAAGGGCAAATTATCTGTGTCTAACTGTAGAACACTTTGCATGAATCACTGACCCCTTGATTACTGAGTTCTAAAGCTATTCATCTGCCTGATCAGAAGAAGCCCACTCCAAATAAGGTCCCCCAGTGTCAACAACTCTCAGATACTGATCACGACCCAAAGCAGATGTGGGGATTACTTAAAGTTTCTCATATGCCAATTGGGCAGGGAGGTGATGAACCTTAAGATTGCATATGCTTCTAATTACATCCAACACTGCTTTTTGAAAGGAAACAAACAAAAATGATAGAATTCTGGAGAACTGGATATACCAGTCTATAGATTGCACATACCTTGAGCACATTATTCAATCACCCTGTGACTCAGTTTATGTGTCAACTAACAATAGAAGACATTAATTTCTAAATCTATCTACTGATTTACTGCATGAATTGAAGACTTTACTATATGCCAAGTGTCAAGTTTAGTGCTAAAGAACTGCATGGGATAACATAGGTTCTAGCTTAAATGAATCTTTGGAATTACCAGGAAAAACTAATATTAAACAAATAATTACAAAAATAATTACATGTAATAACACTAACGGGCTTCCCTTGTGGCTCAGTGGTAAAGGATCCACCCACCAATGCAGGAGATGTGGGTTCAATCCCTGGGATGAGAAAATCCCTGGAGAAGGAAATTGCAACCCACTCCAGAATTCTTGCCTGGGAAATTCCATGGACACAGGAGACCGGTGGGCTAAAGTTCAGAGGGCTGCAAAAGAATCAGACACAATTTAGCGACTAAAAATCAACAAATAACACTAAGACCTCAATGTTTATTGAGGCTTTCTAGAATGAAGAGATTTCTGAACTTAAGACACAATATAAAAGCAATCAACTTTAAGGTCAGGGGAAGAAAGCTAAGTTTTATTGAGAAGCCAGTCTCTATTAGATATTATGGTTGAAACTTTACATGCATTTTCTAATTTAATCTTACCCTCAAACCACACATTATCTGCTATTACATGTGTTTTCTCATAAAGGAACAAAGACTCAAGGAAGTTATTTAACTTGCCCAGATTCATTATATTGTGGTGCTTAAGAACCCAAATTCTGGAGTAAGATTACATGAGTTCAAATTCCATCTCTGCCTCTTATTATCTGTGAACTTGGGAAGTTACTTAACTTTCCCTTTACTTTAGTTATCTCATCCATTAAATGAGAATAATGGTATTATCCAGATCATAGTGTTTTTTGAGAGTTAAATGAGTTCATTGTGCCTGGCCAAATGAAAGTGTTATACAAATATTTAATTAGTATATTATTATTAATATTAGGTTGTTGGTTAGGCCATGGTACCCATTTGTTTGGTCAAGTGTCAGACTAGATACTGTGAAAGTATTTTTTAGATGCATGGAGGTTATTTTTTAGAGGTTGCTATGGAGGCATTAACATCTACATCAGTAGGATTTCAGTGAAGCAGATTACTCTCCATAATGTGGGTGGGCTCATCCAATCAGTTGAAGGCCAAGACAAAGACTGAAGTTTCCTAAAAAAGAAAGGATTCAGCCCCAAGACTGCAACATAGAAACCCAGTTTGAAGTCAATCCCAAACTCCCAATTCATCATTCTCCCCAACCTTTCCCCTTTGGTAACTATAAGCTTGGGATTGACATACACACACCACTATATTTGACAGATAACCAACAAGAACCCACTACACAGCACAGGAAACTCTGCTCAATATTTTATAATAACCCAAACTGGGAAAAAAATTTGAAAAAGAATGGATATATGTATATGTATAAATAAATCACTGCTATATACCTGAAACTAACAAAACATTTTAAATCAATTATACTCCAATATACCAATAACCTCAGATATGCAGATGACACCACTCTTATGGCAGAAAATGAAGAGGAACTGAAGAACCTCTTGATGAAACTGAAAGAGGAGAGTAAAAAGGTGGTTTAAAACTCAACATTAAAAAAACTAAGATCATGGCATCTGGTCCCATCACTTCATAGCAAATAGATGGGGAAACAATGAAAACAGTGAGAGACTATTTTTTTGGACTCCAAAATCACTGCAGATGGTGACTGCAGCCATGAAAATTAAAAAAAAAAAAAAAAAAACACAAAACACTTGCTCCTTGGAAGAAAAGCTATGACTAACCTAAACAGCATATTAAAAAGCAGAGACATTACTTTGCTAGCAAAGGTCCATCTAGTCAAAGCTATGGTTTTCCAATAGTCATGTATGGATGTGAGAGTTGGACTATAAAGAAAGCTGAGTGCGAAAGAATTGATGCTTTTGATCTGTGGTGTTGAAGAAGATTCTTGAGAGTCCCTTTACTGCAAGGAGATCAAACCAGTCAATCTTAAAGGAAATCAGTCCTAAATATTCATCAGAAGGACTGATGCTGAAGCTGAAACTCAATACTTTGGCTACCTGATGCAAAGAACTGACTCACTGGAAAAGACCCTGATGCTGGGAAAGATTGAAGGCAGGAGAAGGGGACGACAGAGGACAAGATGGTTGGATGGCATCACCAACTTGATGAACATGAGTTTGAGCAAGCTCTGGGAGTTGGTGATGGACAGGGAAGCCTGACGTGCTGCAGTCCATGGGGCTGCAAAGAGTCAGACATAACTAAACAACTGAAGTGAAGTGATCCTCCAATATGAATTCAAGTGATTTAAAAAATAATTTAAAGGAAAAAAAAAAATTGCCTGAGTTTCCAGCTTGCTTGGCCTGATCTGTAGAATTTGGACTCAAGACTAGGTCACTTCTCACCTGTGTTTCCAGCCTACAGGCTTACCATATGGATTTTGAACTCATAAACCCCATAATAGGATATATCCTATTGGGCTTGTTTTTTTGGAGACCCTGACTAATACCACTGATAAAGCCTGAATGTGAATCGATCTCTGATTGTCAGGGTTAGCTCTTCATTTTGGAGTTTCAGTGGACTTGCCTGTCATTAAAAGCTGTTCAATCTGCACTGCCCTCTTTTACTAATTTGTTTTTCAAAAAACCAAACAAAGGATTTTGATGAGTTTTTACTGAAAAAAAAGCAGTGGTAGTCAAGTCCAAAGACACCTGACTGCAGGTCTTTTCTCTCTGTCGTCCAGAACGTTCCTTCCCTGAGGGCTTTGTCACGGTGAATGGGGCCACTGCTGACAAGTCATATTTCTTTCATAATGGAGAGAAAAGTTTAAAATGAGATCCTAGACTTTCATTAGTTTTTGTGCTGCCCTAATTTCTTTTCTCCTTTGCTTTCACACCAGCTGCAGACTTTAATTAAACTGTGGCAAGTCTCCTAAACTTGGCGGGCTTTGCAGAGAAAACAAGGGCATTTCCTCCCAGGGCAGAGCTTTCCCAGAGCCCTCCAGCTTGGATTTATTTCCCCCAACTGTCTGGATTAGTGGCTACAAACTTTGCACGTCCTCAAATCTTGCTTCCTCCCATCTTTGAGTCTCTCTCACTTCTCCAGATTTCACAAACACTTCCCGAGCCATGTATTACTGCCATGACTAATTCCAAGTAATATTTCAGGGCTGTAATTATGGTAAATTACTATACTGGTTTATTATTTTTATTCTTTACTTGAAAGCACCATTCATAGCCATAGGATAAAACCATCATATCTGTATTCACAGATGAAATTAACACATCCCTTTATTATAGACAGTGATAAAATGAGAGGTGAAAAATGAAGGCTTATTTTCCTATTAGGCTGTAGACAATGACAAATATATTCTGGACCATCTCAAAATACTCCTGAAACTCAGTGGCTGTGTATCCTGGGCCTTGTTTTCTGCACCTGTTCTGTGATTATCAAACTGTGTAATATAGACAGTTGAAACTCACAATTCAGCTGTGCTTATATGACATAGTTATTTAAAACAAAAACAGTATATTTCTTTATTTATGAAACTATCTCCCTCTATAAAGATTCTTCTAAAAGCTGCATCATGGGACCCCTTCTACCTCAAAATAATATAAGACAGTTTACAGGAAAATTATAGAAAATGTTGTTGTAAAGACACTTTGTTCAGTCACTAAGTCATGTCCAAATCTTTGCAGTTCTATAGACTGCAGCACACTAGGCTCCTCTGTCCTCCACTGTCTCCCAGAGTTTGTTCAAATTGACGTCCACTGAGTCGGTGATGCTATCTAACCATCTTATTCTCTGTCATTACCAACTGAATAAATAAGGAGGGGTTAGTGACTGGATATGGAGAAGGCAATGACACCCCACTCCAGTACTCTTACCTGGAAAATCCCATGGACGGAAGAGCCTGGAAGGCTGCAGTCCATGGGGTCACTAGAGTCGGACACGACTGAGAGACTTCACTTTCACTTTTCACTTTCATGCATTGGAGAAGGAGATGGCAACCCACTCCAGTGTTCTTGCCTGGAGAATCCCAGGGACAGGGGAGCCTGGTGGGCTGCCGTCTATGGGGTCGCACAGAGTCGGACACGACTGAAGAGACTTAGCAGTAGCAGCAGCAGTGACTGGATAAATGACAGGGGGAAGAAGTTGAGAATCGAAGATTATGAAGAAGAAACACATACGTATCTTTTGCTGAGGAAAGATAATACAGGGGATTGGGGAAAACGGTACTGGGAAATAGCTGAAGACAAGGTTTTAATACCAAAAGTGGTGACATCTAGAATGTCCAGGAGAGCAAGCAAGAATCAAAAGAAACCAAGATAACCCTCTTTCTAAAACCTAATGTATAAAAGATCATTATTTATCAAATCCATCCTTTTTAAGCACTGCCGCTGCTGCTGCTGCATCACTTCAGTCGTGTCCAACTCTGTGCGACCCCATAAACGGCAGCCCACCAGGCTCCCCCGTCCCTGGGATTCTCCAGGCAAGAACGCTGGAGTGGGTTGCCATTTCCTTCTCCAATGCATGACAGTGAAAAGTGAAAGTGAAGTCGCTCAGTCGTGTCCGACACTCAGCGACCCCATAGCCTGTAGCCTTCCAGTCTCCTCCATTCATGGGATTTTCCAGGCAAGAGTACTGGAGTGGGGTGCCATTGCCTTAAGTAATTCAACAAATATTTACAGAGAATCTACAGTATGCCTGGCCCTCATCTAGGCACCAGGATATAGCAGTGAACAAGAGATATATGGGACCTGCCTGAGTGATGCTTAAAGTTTAATTAGAAAGAGACACATTAAATAATCTCTTAATAGCTTATTCTACTTAGAACTGTTAGAAGTTCTATAAAGAAAAACTACAGGATATTAATAGAGCATGTCATGGGGTGGAGGTTGTTTTAGCTAGCCAGAAATTTCAAAACAAACCTTCCTGAGAAAGTGATATTTTCAAACCTAAACCTGAGTGAGGTTATGCACTGGCTGTTCCCTCTGCCTGGGACTCCTCCCTTCCCTTATTATGGCCAAGAACCTAAGTGTGAAGAAGGCTGATCCTCAGAATGAAGAGTAGCAAACTTAGAGGACAGTGAGGCAGGAGGGAAGAGCCTGAGGTGAGAGGGTGGGTCTCAGGAGGACCACACCAGGATCCACAGACTACATGGAGAATTCAAGCTTTATTATTAGAGAAAGACAAGCAACTTCAACATTCAAAACTAAGGAATAGCACAACTCGATTTGCCTTTTTAAAAGATGCCCTCTTTTGAGAACAGGTCACAGGTAGAAGAGCAGGGTTAGGGGCTATTGGAACATAATCTTGGTGATGGTTTGTATCGAGAGCACTCTATATGACAGGCAATGCACTTGATGTCTTTGAACTCACTTTGCCTCACTCTGTGGCTGGGACGGACTGGTTTTGTAGGCATGTTGCAAAGGACCAGCTCGGACAACAGGTCAGAAGAGCCCTGCTCTGGGGGTTTAAGGCTCTGTGGCGTCTGTCTTGAAATCCCTAATAATTTGATCTCTGTGTGACTGGATGTAAGGATGGGACAATGGAACATGCCTGGAGCTTAGAGCCTCAGCTCACACACAGTCCTGCCTCCTCTGGCCTCTCTGCCTCTCTGAGATGGGCTCTCAGCTGTCTTCTCACAGCCCCCTGGCACCCTGGTCCCACCAGGCCTCCCTCTTTCCATCGCTGCCCCATGACCACTGCCATGGCCTGGTCATGTTGACCTGGAAAGGCCTGCTTTTCACCATCATTTCTGCCCCCAGCAGGGACCTCCCCTCTGCATGAGTACAGGATGGAGCCAGGGCACAAGTGGCCGTCCCTGCCCACGGTCCAGGGCTGGCAGCACCATGGGGTTCTTCAAGGGTGAGAAACAAGGCCCTCATCTCCCCCAGACCAGGCACTAAGCACATCTTGGCAGAGAATGAAAACGTTTGGAGGTCATCATGCACCCAGGGCTAGGAAGGCAGGCCCTGGGCCGGTGTTTGACTGGGGTATATTGCCTTGGTCTGGACCCACTACCACCTGCCCTCACAGGGTGGGGCCCCAGGCCATGTGTGAGAATCTGTGTACTTCCATCCCTGAGGGTGCATGAGAGGAAAGAGCAAAACAGAAAATAAAAAACATACAAAAATGCTGCCATGACAAATCAAGAGACAGACTGCAGAAAAAAAGAAAGTTTTATGTCTTAGTATCTTTAAGGGTTTATCCTGCTTTTTGAACAAGGGACCTTGAATTCATTTTGCACTAAGTTCCATAAATTATGTAGCTGGTCCTGCCCATTATGGTTACCACATTTTCCAGACATGGAAATTAAATTTTGTGCAGCTAGTGATGTGACACAGGACAAGTTCTTTAAGGTCTCAGAGCCTAGGCTCTTAATCACCATGTGCAACTCTGTGTTTTAGAAAGAATGGAGTTTGGGATATATTTATTTAGGGTGTTATTGAGGCAACTAGAGGTAACTAGTGAAGATGTTATGGCAGAAACATGTGTGTATATATGTATATGCATAGAAGTTAAATAAGCAGGGTGACAATATACAGCCTTGATGTACTCCTTTTCCTATTTGGAACCAGTCTGTTGTTCCATGTCCAGTTCTAACTGTTGCTTCCTGACCTGCATACACATTTCTCAAGAGGCAAGTCACGCAGTCTGGTATTCCCATCTCTTTCAGAATTTTCCACAGTTTATTGTGATCCACACAGTCAAAGGCTTTGGCATAGTCAATAAAACAGAAATAGATGTTTTTCTGGAACTCTCTTGCTTTTTCCATGATCCAGCGGATGTTGGCAATTTGATCTCTGGTTCCCCTGCATTTCCTAAAACCGGTTTGAACATCTGGAAGTTCACGGTTCACATATTGCTGAAGCCTGGCTTGGAGAATTTTGAGCACTGCTTTACTAGTGTGTGAGATGAGTGGATGGCATCACTGACTCGATGGACGTGAGTCTAGGTGAACTCCGGGAGTTGGTGAGGGACAGGGAGGCCTGGCGTGCTGCGATTCATGGGGTTGCGAAGAGTCGAACACGAATGAGCAACTGAACTGAACTGATATGTATATGCATATATATATACACATATATTTTAAATTTTTCTTGTGAAATAATTTAGAATTGTAACTCTATCACTTATCTTTTTTATAGGTCAGCATTTCAAGAAAAAAGGGCATTATATTGAGTTGTAAATCTAAATTATGCCTCACAAGGAAGTTCTGGGAGTCAATTCAGATATCAAGGACTTCAGGCATCTTTTTAATGGAGATGATCAGATCAAAAATAAACACACTGAGCATGTTATTATGTGACTGACCTAAAACTAGACGCTATGCATGCATGATCTCCATTTATAACTAACTTTATTATAATCTAGCATTACCTCCATTTGACAAATAAAAGCCCAAGTCCTAAAGAGTGAGGTATAATAATTTGCCAGAGGTAACACAGCTTCATTTGCAGAAATGAAGCCTGTGTGTACAATTCACAGGGGCGTGAGGTGGAGTCCCTCTTCCCAGGTTACCTTGTGAGGACTGAGGGTGTCTGAGTACGACACTGCTCAGAAAGTCCTCTGGGTCCAGAGCAAGTCTCCTGGTGAATGGCACAGTTGGCTTCTCCATCCTCTCCAGGCCCAGCCCTGGCCAAAAAAATGCTGGCTTCCCTCCTTACTCTGAATGAGTGGGATATGTCTATCAAGAGTTGTGCTGAGGTTCGTCACTCCAGTACACTGACAAGATGCCTTGTACTTCTCTCCCCTCATCTTGACCCCCCACTATGTGAGCAGGTAAACAAGCAAGAATAAACACAAAACATTTAAAACAAATACATAGTATACGCATCCTCAGTACTTCTGGACTTGTAAGAACTTCCCAAAAGACTTCATGGATAAATCAATTGAAATGATAAGAGTCATTCATTCCTTCATTCATTGATTTTGAATTATGTTTTGATTGTTTATCATTCAGGGACCAGAGCCCGCTCTGGGTATGGGGGATTACAGTAGGGGAACAAAACAGGAAATGCAGCACTTTCCTGGATCTCATATTCTAGTTGGGAGGTGACAAGATAATTAATTGGGCTTCCCTGGTGGCTCAGACGGTAAAGAATCTGCCTGCAATGTGGGAGACGCAGGTTCAACCCCTGAGTCAATAATTAATTATATGGCTAATGATGATAAATGCCATGGAGAAAAGCAAGCAGGTAAGTGCGAAAAGAAATGCAGGAGAGACTGTCAAGGTGCTATTTTAACAGGGGGTCAGGAAAAGCCTATCTCTCTGATATATTTAGGCAGAAATTTGAAAGCAACAAAAGGCTAACCTATATACTTAGCTGAATAAAAAAACATTCCAGGAAGTATTACTATTTCAGCAAGTGCAAAAGCCCTGAGGCTGAAGCTTATTTATCCTGTGCAAGGAAGATAAAGAAGGCAGAGAGAACAGGTAAGAGAAAATGAGGCCAGGAAGATCACCTGAGGCTTTGTAGGTCAAAGCCTTTACTTTCATTTGGGAAATCACCAGAAAGTTTTGAACAGTGTGATCACAGAATCTAACATTTCAATAGGCTCATCATGGTTGCTGTGCTGAGAAGAAACTACCAAACTGGGAGGAGGTGGAGGCAGAAAACAAGGTACCTGGTTAACAAGTGATGGTGATGATCCACGTGAGAAATGAAGGTGGCTTGGCCCAGAGGGGTGGAGATGGAGGTGGTAAAAAGGAGTCAGCTTTCGACATATTTTGAAGACAGATGATAGGATTTGCTGGTGGACTGGCTGTGAAAAGGGGAAGAAACAAGATCATTCAAGTTTTTGGCCTGAGCCATCTGTGATGGGGAATGGAATTTGAGAGCCCAGTTTTGGACATGTTAAGTTTGATATGCTTATCAGATATCAAAAAGGAGGTGTTGAATAACAAGGTTATTTATAGTCTGCCTTTTAGGAGAGTGGTCCTGGCAAGAAATTAAAATGGCTTTTCTTTAGAACACTAATAGTGTTTAAAGCTATCACAAAATAAGATTCCACGGGGGAAATGTACTTCGAAAGAAAATATAATTAAAATGTGAATAATGTATTTAATATACATTAGCTTAAGGAATCTTACATTATCTCTGCAAAGCAAGTGATATGCATCTCATTTTACAAATGAGAAATGCAGGAAGGTCAAGTGACTTATCTAAGTTAATTCCAGTAGGAAACGACAAGATGAGTGTCAAATCCAAGACACCTGCTTTCCGACCACACTCCTCCAGTGTAAATACATTGATCCCTCTGTGCTCCGGACACCCCAGCTTCTCCTCAGTGTGTGTAATTTTCTCACCTGAGTTGGGAAGTGTTCTTAGGTACTAATCCCCCTGTGTGCAAAGCATCTGAGAGAGGCTGCTGAAGGATAAGGATCATTGCTCTAACATCCTCAGCCCATTTCCTTCCACACCAAGTCCCCCGCCGTGCAAAGTACCCAGGAGGGACCTCAAGAAAGGAGGCCATTGCAGCTGAATGATTTTGTTGCGGAAAGAAAGGACCAAAGAGTTTTACACACATCCCACAGTTGAATGTTCCTAAAGTTTGTTGCTGATGCTAGAAGGACAGGCTTACCCTAGAGTTGCTGTGAGCAATGGGATGCAGGGCTAATAGGAGAAGGCATCTAATTCCCTGGGGGGATTTCCTGCCATGTGTGGCAGGGCTGCTTCCAGCCCAGGCTCTCCAGTGGAGGCTCCCTCTGCTTCCTAACCTGGATGGCTTGTGGGATTCTTGTGTTTGGTTAATTATAACTGTCTGTCTCTCGCTCATGAATGCACCACTTTTTACAGTGTTCATAGCTCTTAATTAATATAGACCTCTCTCCCTGAACAGCTGCTGGCGTCTTTAGTGAAGTTATGGATTTTCTTTCTCAATTGCTCTGGAGCCACCCCAGGGCTATTAATTTGGGCTATTAGCCTTGGGTGATTTCAAAATCCATATTGATAATGGTGAGGTTGTGCTGGCAGCCTGCTACATGGGCTGTAAGTAAACAAGTGAGAGGCTCTTCTGTTATTTCTGCTGCAGACTGAATTTTCTGGGGTGCTCCTTGGGACTTAAGCTAGGTCAGGTCACTGTTATAAGAATCCTGTTCCACAGACACTTGGAGCCAATAGCTGGCTTTCACAAAGGTAAAAATGACATTAATCATAATGATAATAATGATAAATTGACATATAGGCAGACCTCAGAGACTCTGGGGTCCTTGCAGACCATCACAGTAAAGCAAATATTGCACAGAATTTTTTATTTCCCAGTGTATATAAAAGTTATGTTTATACCATACTGTAGTCTATTAAGTGTGCAATAGCCTTTTGTCTAAAAAAACAAGTATGTAATTTAATAATAAAAATCTATTTCTAAAAATTGTCAAAACAAGTAGTAACAAAGATCACTGATCACAGATCATCATAACAAACATCATACTAATGAACAAGCTTGAAATATCATGAGAATTACCAAAATGTGACACAGAGACACAAAGTAAACACGTACTATTGGAAAAATGACTCTGATGGATATGCTCAACACAGAAAGCCACACTTTCAACTCATAATAAATTCAATATCTAGAAGTACAATTAAATGAAGAGCAACAAATGAGGTATGTCTATAGTAAATGAAATTCTATTACTAATAATGTTAATTAGTACTGATTAATAATTCATCATTAGTAAATCTACTTAATAAGGTAAAAGACCTGTGCTTGGAAAATTATAAGACGCTAATGAAAGAAGTTGAAGATGACACAAGCAGACGGAAAGATACACTGTGTTCATGGACCGGTAGAATCAGTATTGTTAAAATGACCATACTACCTAAGGCCTTCTACAGACTCAATGCAATCCCTGTCAAAATACCAAGGGCATTTTTAAAAGAACTAGAACAAATAATCTTAAAATTGGTATATTTTAAAATTACATGACTGTAAATTACATTTACAATAATTTTTAAATTGTCACATTTTGGTAATTCTCATGATATTTCAAGCTCATTCATTATTATGATATTTGTTATGGTGATCTGTGATCAGCGATCTTTGTTACTACTTGTTTTGACAATTTTTAGAAACAGATTTTTATTATTAAAGTATGTACTTTGATTTTAATTTATAATTTAAAATTAATTTTTTAATTAAAAAAAATTTTAATGCAAAAGACTCCAAATAGCCAACATAAATTTAAGAAAGAAGAACAGAGCTGGAGGAATCGTGCTCCCTAACTTCAGCTTGTAGTACAAGCTGCAGCAATCAAAACAGTATGGTATTGGCACAAACACGGAC